>NC_041395.2:244523233-244823233 GCF_900747795.2 Erpetoichthys calabaricus | reverse complement strand
AGCACACAGGTTTCTTTAAATTGGGCGGTGAGTAAACACACAATGAAAGACACAACAGTAATTTCAGAAAAAGGCAACAGTAAGTTCTATTGTACAAGACAATATAAGGTACATTAAAAAGATAAAAGAACATAACAGAACCTAAACATATCAGGAATTAATTTCCCTTTTTTAAAAGGAAAATACACAGTCCACACTCTAAAAGTCTGTAAAAACGAGAATTGGAGGATACAACCTTTAGTGGTGCAGAGTCCAGTTTGGGCACTGTGTTACCCCAACACTAAATTGTTCATGGATGCACTCTGTTCCCCGGCAGAAGTTGTGTCAAATTGTTGACTCCCTGTCAGCGTCTCTTCGTTGTTCCTTTTTCTTCCACTCTGGGCTCCTTGTGTTGCTGGGACCTAGGCACGCCTCATTTCTCGTCTGTCAGCTTTACTGGGTCCTTTCATGCAGATTCCCTCTCTCGCTGAACCCACATCCGGCGTCTCTTTGTGGAGCTGTCTCTTCCTCCCTGGAAGTGTTGCCGTCCTTGTGCCTCACGTTGTGCCAGCCAGGTACCCTTGTCTGCCTGCGAGCCCCTGTGGCCTGTCCGAGTGTCCTGGCAGCGTTTCCTGTGGACTCTCCCTCTTGCCTTCTGCTGGCCAGCAGTTTATATTTACTTCACCCCTCTGTTGTCAGTCCTGGACAAACAGTTTAATCAATGGCACATCTAAATTGCCTGGGTTTAACAATTAATAAAAACACAAGTTAACAAAATGTATGGTTACCAAACATTAATAAGTACAGATATGCAGATTAGGAACCAATATTACCAAGCCAGGTAAATACAAACACTCTCTAAGGCCAAACTTCAAAGCAGTGATTCCCTTGCAGGACAGCAAATACCATTAATAAGTACAGATAGCCTTTTAACTTCTCACCCCCCAGTCCCAACAGTGGGTGCCTAATGGAACCACCCAGTGCACAAAAAAATGTAAAAGTGTCCCCCTCTGACATTATTATTATACAATAAAAACATTTGTGTCTATAACAGCCAGTGTAAATTAATAGCACTTGTAAAAGTTAGCATTTTTTTTTCACTTCTATTCTCTCAGTCACTATCACGATACAACACCCACCCCCCGCCCCAGATCTGACACGGTTGCTTTTTATCTGAAACTGGGAATAACTATAGATGTGAGTGGTGTTTTGAGACAATGGAACTTGAAATTCTCTGATCTGGAGCGATACAAGCTGACACACAAACGCTGGTGAATCTGCCTGCTTCGTATCTCACAGTCATTTGAATTTTTTTTTATTCAGTTTTATTGAGTGGTCCTGCTCACGCTGAATTAGTATGCACCTTATGGTCCATGATGTCAAAGCCGCACTGACAAAAAAACAGACAAATAGGTATATATGATATTTGTAATAACTAATTTTATGACCTGTTAAGTACAATTTCAGAAAACATTGTGGCACTGATGCATCGTTATTCATATTATTCATATTAATTCGCATGCCTTCTTGCGCTTGTAATCAGTGTCCGCGTTTTTTTTTTCTTTCAATCTTGCCCATGCAGTCTCCACATTTTGGTGCATGTTACTGTTTCTTTTGTACTCCAGGACATGCAGAGGAAAGAATAATACAGAGAGGTCAGTTCCGCGCTATATGCAATCATCAGATTCAAATGTTAACAGTTCTTATACACCCAAGGACCATCCTTCCTACATTTATGACATGTGTACCTGTTGCAATGCACACACTTCTCTCTGTGCTGTGGTTACTATTACATTGAAGGGGCACCTGGCACTGCCTGACTGAGTTTGCTTTCCTGGGGGAAGCAGCTGTCTTGGAACAGAAGTTTGTCTATGTTGCATCCTCTTTTGCTTTATCCATCGCTTTTTCTTGTAAGAAGCGATGACAAAGTTCCTCTGCAAAGTGAGCAAAGAACACTCTTCTTTTCTCAGTGGCCCCCGTGCATGCCTTGTACAGTATATGTGCGTTGATCGCTGCCAAGTCAAGTGTGTTATAGTACAAGCAACCGGCCACCCACATGTTACTGCTCGCACTGAATAAGCTCACACCTTCTAGTGCATGACGTCAACGGATAAGACGCCATCTGCAAGATGAGTATGTGGGGCATAATGATTTTAGCTCCAAGATCAAAGGGGCATGGTCAGAAATAACAAGCATCATACTTGCAAGATTTAATTGTATAGGCAAGAAATAATCAATTCTTGAGTAGCAATGATGCACTGGTGAGTAGAAGGAATATGCTCTTGAGTTTGGGTTTAGAAATCTCCAGGGGTCTGATAAATTACAAACTGTGTAATTGTCTTTGCAGTGTTAGATGTCCTCACCCCTGTGACACAAGACCTATCTAAAACATAATTAAAGTCCCCCACCATTATAATTTTATAGTGATCACATTGGGAATGGATGAAAGTACATTTTGCATGAATTCCCTATCATCCACATTGGGTGTATAAATATTTATCAAAATCACTTTACAGTTAAATAAAATACCCATGACAATCACATATCTCCCTTCAGGATCACATATTGCATCTGACACTACAAATGAGACTGTTCTATGTATAAGAATTCCCACACCTTTAGTTTTCTTTGTAAAGCTGGAATGGAATATTTGGCTAGTCCAGTTTTTTTGCAGCCGGAACTGATCCTTGCTTAATAAATGGGTCTCCTGTAAAAATACTATTTTAGCATTTAGAGCTGTTAGGTGAGAGAATACTTTTTTTCTGTTTAATTTGTAATTCAGGCCTTTAACATTCCAACTTACAAAGTTAACTGCTCGGTCATGGAGACATTGACTCTTAATTTTTGATGTCATTTTGTAGTCTTCACTGAAAATGAGACAGCTTTGACCTAAATTTCCAATTTTCCCAGGAATTATTGCCATGAAGCCTATAATAATAATAAAAATAATAGTGATAATAAATTTTATTTATATTGCACTTTATATTTTAGCAATCCCAAAGTGCTAAAGAGTAAAAATAGAACAATAAAAAAACAGAAGAATCTATAAAATACTTTAACAAAATGACTTTCTAAAAAGATAAGTTTTTAGGTTTCGCTTAAAGGCCTCAGTCGACTGTGGGGCTCTCAGGTAATCAGGGAGGGCATTCCACAGCCTCGGCGCCACAGATGAAAACGCCCTGTCACCCGTGCTGCTGAGCTTAGTTCTGGGGACTTGAAGGGTGTTAATGTGTACAGAGCGGAGGGAGCGTAAGGAGGTATGAGGGGTAAGGAGTTCCTGTAGATAAAGAGGGGCATGTCCATAAATGCACTGATGGGTAAGAAGGGAGACCTTATACTCTATTCTGAATGAAACAGGGAGCCAATGAAGGGTTTTCAGGATTGGGGTGATGTGGTCATGCTTTCGCACCCTCATCAGGATCCTGGCAGCGCTGTTCTGAATATACTGGAGTCTCTGGATACTCTTGCCAGGAATCCCAATGAGGAGCGCATTACAGTAATCCAGCCTGGAAGAGACAAAGGCATGGACGAGCTTCTCTGCATCTGCCAGGGTGAGTAATGGGCGGAGTTTGGCGATGTTCTTGAGATGGTAAAAAGATGACTTACAGAGATATTTGATGTGGGTGTCAAAAGTAAGTTGGGAGTCCATTCTAACACCCAAATTAGTAACAGATGTGGAAAGAGGAATATTTTGGCCAGAGAAAGTAATACTGGTGATGGTAGAAGAGCGGAGATGATGTGAGGTACCAACTAAGATGGCTTCTGTTTTGGATCTATTCAACTGAAGAAAATTGAGCCTCATCCATGCCTCTATCTCTTCCAGGCAGGTAGTCAATGTAGATGTTGGCAGAGGAGCAGTAGAGGAGGTGGGAGTAGTCCTGAGGTAAAGCTGAGTGTCATCGGCATAGCAATGGAAAGATAAACCATGTCTGCCAATGACAATTCCAAGGGGGAGCATGTAGATGGTAAAAAGGATAGGGCCCAGCACAGAGCCCTGTGGAACACCACAGGTGACGTTGTGGGTGTGGGACTTTGCGCTGCCAAGGGTGACATGCTCAGTTCTACCAGTCAGGTATGATGTAAACCAATTTAGAACATTTCCTGAGAGTCCAATAGTGTATTGCAGGCGGTGAAGAAGGATGTTATGGTCTATTGTGTCAAAAGCAGCTGTCAGGTCAAGGAGGATAAGTAGTGAAGGTGAACCAGTATCTGCCGTCATCAGAAGATCATTGGTGACCCTGACCAGGGCTGTTTCGGTGCTATGGCCAGGGCGAAAACCAGACTGAAACTTTTCAAACAGGTTATTCAGTTTGAGATGATCATGAAGTTGTGCTGCAACTATTTTTTCCAGAACTTTGGAGAGAAATGGAAGATTGGAGATGGGCCTATAGTTAGAGACAACTTCAGGATCCAAGGTGGATTTTTTCAGTAGAGGTCTGATGACAGCAGTTTTTAGTGCAGAAGGAATATGGCCAGCCAGGAGGGACTGATTTATTATCCTGATGATAAGTGGAGAGATGGCAGAAATGTTGGCCCTCAACATGGGTGAGGGGAAAGGGTCCAGGGAACTAGTAGACAGTTTCATTTTCCTGATGACATCATCCACCTCTTCCGTGTGGCAACAGAGAAAGAGCAAAGAGGCTGGACAGTCTCAGACAATGAGTCAACAGTTGGGAAGGGCAAGATATCCTTGGTAGAGAGGTGTACACGGATATTATCAACTTTTTGTTTAAAAAAGTTGATATACATGTTGCACCTCTCATCGGTGGTCTCAGAATGGGCAGGTAAAGGAGGTTTGAGAAGATGATTTATGGTTGAAAAAAGTTTTTTAGGGTTCCTGGAGCCATTTCTGATGATGGTGGAATAAAACTTGGACCGTGCAACCTTCAGAGCTTCTGCATACGCTCTCATGTGTTCTCTGTTAGCCTGTTTATGGACAGTCAGCCCAGAGGCCTTGAGCCGCCGCTCAAGGACACGCCCAGCCACCTTCATTTTTCACAGCTCACAGGTATACCAAGGTGCTGAGCACGAGAATGAGACGGACCTGGATGTTAAAGGGGCATGGAAGTCCAGGAGACTGCTCAGGAACTGGTTGTAAAAATCCACGAGGTCAGCAACAGAGAGGGAGCTGATAAAGTCAGAGGAGAGAAATGTAAGGTCCAAGGAATCCACATTGATATTCTTCAGATTTCTGAAATAGATCTTTCGTTTTGGTTTGATACGGGGGAGAAAAAGGGCAGCTCCATTGACAGTACTTTGTGGTCTGAAATACCAAGATCATATACCTGTAGATTTCTGATTGGGGCACAGTTTGAAATGACCAAGTCAAGAGTGTGACCCCTAGAATGTGTGGGAACATCAACATGTTGTTGTAGGTTGAGAGAATCTAGTAGCTCAAGGAAGTCAGCAGTGAGATAACCTGTGGGATTGTCAACATGAATATTTATATCTCCTAAGATTATGATGTTGGCAGAAGTAGCACAGAGTGTTGTGAGAAGATCAGTCATTTCCGGAATAAAGGCAGAGTTGGGTTTTGGAGGTCGATAGATAAGGAGAACAGTCATGGGAAACGGGGGCTTACATTTAAATGCAAGGCACTCGCAAGAAGATATTGCAGGTATCGAAATAGGGGACAACCCCAGGTCCTGACGGTGGATAATAGCTAGTCCACCACCACGCCCAGTGCTGCAAGCTGCCTCCAAGTAACTGTAGCCAAGTGGACAGGCTTCATTTAAGGCAGAGTAAACCTCTGACTGGTGCCAGGTTTCTGTCAGACACATGAAGTCAAGTCCTTTCTCCCTGATGTGTTCTTCAATCAGTGTGGATTTATTGCTGATAGATTGAGAATTAAATAGTTCAAATTTAACCAATGACTGTGAAGTAAATCTCTGTACAGGACGCAAAACATTAAAATCCACTCCACTCAGCTTAGAATCCACTCCACAAAATAAATCCAGCCGGGGATGTGAAGACCTTGCGATATTTCTGTCAGTGGCTCGGGTGTATCCCATGCTAGAATGCAGAGATCTCACGATACTTCCAGTGTTGATAGTAATTGGAACAACTGTGCTCTGATGACGCGTCAGACGTGCGACAGATGACCAGAAAGAAGGAATGTTGGTAGCAGAGCACTTTGGCTGGTTATGGAAGATGAACTTTCGACTGGAGCCTCTGTGAATGTAACAAGGACAGCGAAGAAGTCCCAGTTCTTTGATGATGGAGATGTTAATTTAAGGAGTTATGTTGGCACTTATCATTATAAGGATTGAAAGGATAGATTAGATACAGCTTGCTTTCTTTCTGTCGCCCTACCCCCCAATTTTGCCTCCCCACTTGTGGCTGGACCACACTTCACAAAGTCCCAGTCCTCTGACATACCTAGAGACAGCATGTCCAAAAAAAAATCCCCCAGCAGCAGTGTATGAGGATTAAAATTAAGATATCTACTGCTAATACAGGCCAAATACTATAAGCATAAAATACAGTCTTTAACAGTCTTGAAATAGTAACATAGTAAACCCAGGAAATAGTGTTAAAAATTCACCCTGAATAAGCATAGCAAGCCCTAATACAATAATAGCAGTAACAGTAAACCAAGGGTATGATGTTAAAAAGTCTCCTAAAAAAAAAGAGAAAAAAAAAAACAAACAGAAAGTGGCTGAGAAGGGAAAAGGACGTATAATTACGGTACCACTATCATTGCAAATGGATCAGACAGCAGTAAGATCTTCTTTGCCATGCCATGACAGGGTGCGACTCACAATCGTATTTCAGAAGAGTGTCAGGCTCAGCTTTCTTAGTTCTTTTTCTGCTTCTTCCGTAGTGGTAAAGATATAATGCTTGCCTTGAATGTCCACTTTCAGTTTGGCGGGACACAAGAGGCTGTATATGATCTCGGATTTCTGTAAGCGCAGTTTAATGTTGAAAAATGCAGCATGTTTAGCAGCTGTTGATGGTGAGAAATCAGTGAAAACACGAATGTGGTTATTTTCAAATATAATCTCTTGTTGCTGTCTGAGAAGTAGCATTATATGTAAATTAAACGTAATTTTTCAAAATGCACAATGAGAGTTCTAGGTTTAGAGGTATGCAATCCACATATGTGGTAAGCTGCTGCTATCTTGGTGTCTGATTTGAAGTCCTCCTCAATTATTATAGAGATTAGTTCAGCTACGAATTTCACTAGGTTTGGAATTTTCACAATTCTCAGGGAGACCTTCGATTCTGATATTATTCCTTCTGCATCCATCTTACAGTGCCGCTAGTCTGTCTCCAAGCATTTTGCATTCGGAACTTGCAGCCATTGCTTTTCCATCAGCGGTAGATGCCAGTTGTTTAGCTATTTCAATATGAGTCGTGAACGTTTGCTTAACATCTTCAAACTAAGCACCAAGTGCTCTAAGTTTATTCTCAAACTTAGATGCATTTTCCTGTATTTTTTCTAGCATACATTTAAAGGTTGCCTCAAAGCAATTACTTAAATGATTCTCCTGGTCGCTAATATCCTGAACCAGCTACTTGTTTGTCTTGTGTATGTCATTAATTTCTTTCCTTATATCTTTTAAATCCTTTATATTATTCTTCAGCTCCTTTATGTCCCAGTTGGTTACAAATTTTAAGGACTAGAGGCCATAGAGGTTTCTATGTATATTGTATGTACTGTACTCCAGAAGAAAACATGGTACTATATACACTACCAGTAAAACTTTTTAGAAAACCTCAGTTTTTCTAGTTTTCTTCAAATTCAATCAGTTGAAATGCAATGAATGACCTAAAATGGTGAAAAGGTAAGCAGTGAACTGCCAGATGTTTAAATATAAAGTTTAGGCTAGCAAAAACTGAAAAAAGGAAATGGCAGATGTGGCAGACAACCAGGAATCTTGCCCCACCGAGATGCCTGGAAGAAGGACGGACCAGGAGAGGGGCACTATCTTTCCCTGGGCACAAGAGAGCAGCCCCTCTGGGCGGTATCGGGGCCACAATCGTGGAACACGGGAGCTCATGCCTTTTGGGCTCCGTGGCCACCGCCAGGGGGAGCGGAACGACTTAACGAGCCCGTTTGGGCTGTGATGCAGCCTCACCTGGAAGTGCAGCCTAATTAGGCTTATTACCACCTGAAGCACTTCTGGGTGGGCTATAAGAGGAGCCTGCAGCCACCACTCAAGGAGCCGGAGTCGGGTGGAAAAGGATGGAGCTTATGAGGAGGAGTGGAGGTGACTGAAGAGTAGAGAAAAGGACTGGGTTTGTGGTTTGTGCACAATATTGTGTGTGGTGTATAATAAATGGTGAGTGTTTTTGTACATTGGGAGTCTGTGTCTGTCAGTGCTACAGGCTGATCTCTTACACAGAATATTACGAATGGGCCTTCTTCAGGGAACAACTAATAGGTTACAACCTATAGATGTTCTGCTGTAATTAAAGGAAATTAAGCCTTGAAAGTTGAAGCCAACAGTTTGCACAGGTGTCCCAACTTCTGTTGATTACTTAAAAGCCCTCTCTGTCTTAAATCAGAGTTAGAACAAACTGTGTTACTATACCCTCTGAAGTACAATATTATTCACATTACGTTATTTACATTAATTTAATTCAAAAGTCAAAGTCTGTAACAAAAATTCTTCACTGAAATGCACATGAGCATGGATTCACCTGCTTTGATTGGAGGCAAAAAAAAGTTTATAATAACAGCTGTTAAATGGACAATTACATTTTTGTCAATATTATTTTACATTGGTGTTTATGGGGAACATTAATAACGTGTTAGATATTTCCATTCTAGATTCTGGTACCTGCCCAGCATGGTCCATCCCCCCATAATAAATTTTTACAAAAGAATTTTTTATGTACCGTATATACTCGCGTATAAGTCGGTTCTTGAAACCCGAAAAATTGATCATAAAATCAGACCCAGACTTATACGCTCATTCAAAAATGCGACACTTTTTTATATATATACTGTATATTTAAAATATTGTTGAATACGGCCAAGCAATGATGCCAAATGGATGAGATGAGGGAGAGGGCATTACTTGCTGGAGGAGGAGCAGAGGAACAAGAGAAAGAGAGAGAAAGGAAGAAGAAATGAAAAGAAAGTACTGTGTATTTGCACATTATTGTACTGTGCTGCTGTGGGGAGCGAGGGAGAAGTGCTTCCCCACTTAATAAATGTGTGTTGTGGGATGAACTTATGCCTGGTGTCTGTCTGTGTGGGGTTTGGGCAACTGATGTGCCCCCTTCAGACTACAATATATACAAATACATATATATATTGACTGGATTTTAATGGTTCAATTACCCTTAAAGTGTCCCCGAGGGCGAGGGAAACTGGCAACTTTACTGAACCGATTATTGTGGCCAAAAAGGTGACCTAAGCTGTGCAGAAGCAGTGCCAAACACAAACACATGCCAAAACTTCCCTGTCATTGGAGCTTAGTTTTGTATCCTGCATTTAATTTTTAAGCAGATGTGCTTCATTAAACACATAATGGGGCTTAGTTGGATACAAACAGACTGGTAGTGTTAATACTCCCCAAATATATTCAGGCTGAACTTGCAGCCTAGTGGCTTTGGGGGCCCTGTGCATCTGCATAGTCCGCATATACCAAGAAACGGCTCTGCACAGTCAGTACAGTTATTCTTTTATATATGAACTTACTTTTGATTACTTAAATTTTGCAGAAATTAAATTTTTAGTTCAGTGACTCAAATGATAAGTTCAGTGGTTTAACAACTGGTTTTTTTTTTGCATGGGTGTATTTAAACCCAGCAATATCATCCATCAGCCTTGTTGCAGTTTTACTTTAAGATTTGTTTTGACAATAAGAAATATTAAGCCAACAGCACAATAACAACATTATTTTAGTGGCATTTTATCTGCATGCAGTGGTAGGCTGAGCAAAAGAAGTCTACATTTTTTTATTTTATTTTTATGATGTCCCATTGCACAGAGCTGTATATTTCGTGCCATGTGCTGGTTTTATGTGTGCATGAGCCCATGTACAGTGCTTACCTGCGGCCCTGCATTATGTTGGCCAAAGTTCTGTTTACTTTCACCTGTTGCACTCTCCGACATATTTGTTTTGAATCAAAAATACTGTGGGTTTTATTTATATTGTAATCACACATTACTTCCGCCATCCCCTTGTCCCCCATGAAAATAAAGTGCACCCTGTTAAATCTGTTCTGACACCCACCCATGCTGCCCAGCTTCTTTTTTTCATGGCCTAGGTATTTATGTAATGTAATTATCATAACCATCAGTGGATGGTGCACTGAATCCTATTTGCAACATAACTTTTTTTTTGTATTTTATTAATTATCTTAAAAAAATAAATGCAATTAAATTTTGATACTTTTGCTCAGTTTCAGATAATAAAGTTTTCAAATATTGTATTATGTTGAACTCTGATTGAGTGTAATTAGACAAACTGTGCATTGAAATTACACCTCTTATCGGCTTAGGATATAAATATGTTTTGTGGTGTAAAGTGTTCACGGAAGAGGTTCTTTTTTATGTTGGTTGATAAGTTAATACAGGAATCACTTCAGCAAGCACACTCAGGCAGATGATATCAACAAACATTGTACATTTCAGTGAATAAATATTCAAACATTAATTTTTATATATGCTTATCTGTAAAGAAACTAGGCATTAAATTCTAGCGGTCAAAAGTAGAAGAAAAGATACAACCTGAATGATTCAAATCAGTGTCTGTGAAAGCAAACTTGGCTTTAGTATAACCAGGAGAAGGCCATCTGTGAAACCTAAAGAAATCATACTTCTCAATCCAACTGACATATTGTTTCAAAGATTGTGCCATCATGACACTGTTCTCTCCATTATTGGGGTGCATTTTAGGTAGTGCTGCACTTTCATAGCAACATGGATCAGTGCTTCCCTCCATTATTGACATTTGCCTCTCTCAAATGTCATTGCGCCTACTCCTGTCAATGATATAGCATATCCTGCACAGCAGCTCTACAGTGGAGGTTGCTTGATGGCTAGTTAAAGCAAGTGACATTACTAAAAATTGGACGATTGAGAATTTACCCTTGAATGGTCTTGCTCTTCTGTCACCCTAAAGTTATATTAAGCTATTTATGAGATACAGGTTAAACAAGAAAGACTCCAAAACCCCCATTTAATATGTTCTTACAGGCATACACACTGGTTAGTTTATTTGAGTTTGAAAATATAACATTGCTACAGACTACATTTCTTTCTAACACTTGCTGCACATTTAAATATTTCTTTCAGTTTTCTCTATATTAGCATATGTATCTGCATTCCAGAATTTAATGCTTGATTAAAATACATTCTTTATTATGTTTAATTTGTTTAGCTAATGGTTCAAAAGAACCAGATCTAACAGACCGCTTTTCTACAGTTATCTCAAACTTGGCCCACAATGTCTTCTAAAGCTTTTACCTTCCTTGCTAGCCTTTCAAATACTTGTCTTCATTCACTTTCTCCATTTTCATCTGCTCCTCCCTCTCCGACCATTAATGATAATATGTTGTCACTGCCTGTTTGTCAGCTAAATGTTATATGCGAAACACTTTGCTAAATGAAAACAATTTTGTACAGTTCATTCACTTATCAAGTTGTTTTATCTAAATAAAAGACCCACAGTAAAAAAAAAAACTCCAGGTTTTAATCCCATTTACAAGATAAAATGTTTTAATCCAGAACATGGAACCAGATAGGGCTGCCCATTATTACCAATTTTATTTCTCGTTGCTATTAAACACGAAACTATCCACCTTCACAAGCAACAAGAGATCAGAGAAACTGCAAGGAAAATACTTGGTTAAAATTTTTATACTATAATATGGTGTCCTTTTGGTGGTGGCGCATCTACTCAAAGCACCGTGATGTTCCAACAATGATGGATGGATTAAAAGCCTGAAGTCTGAATGACCATCAGCATCAAGTGACTCCGTGAGAACACTAACTACAAAGAGGACTATTTCATTTATGTTAGGTAGAATGCCCAGAGGGGACTGGGTGGTGTCGTGGCCTGGAACCCCTGCAGATTATTTATTTTTTTCTCCAGCCATCTGGAGTCTTTTTTTTTGTTTTTTCTGTCCACCCTGGCCTTTGGACCTTACTCCTTTTCTATGTTAACTAATGTCATCTTATTTTAATTTCTTATTTTGTCTTTTATTTTATTTTCTTCATTATGTAAAGCAATTTGAGCTACTTTTTGTATGAAAATGTGCTATATAAATAAATGTTGTTGTTGTAATATGGCAATTCTATGTCAGAATGTTCTGGATTTACAATTTCTCCTAATTTTCTAACAGTATTATTAACAGTAACACTAAATAAGACAACATTATGTCAGGTGGAATCTATTATGAAACCATACAACATGCTGCTTGCCTGTTGTTCTTCGTGTAGTTCATTTTCTGTATCTGTAAAGAACCTATTAATGTCATTCTCAAATAAACAAGGTGGATCTCTGTTAAGCCTCTTTGACATCTCAGTATATACTAAGAACTTATGTTGGGGTTTATATTTACACAGCTCATTATATTGAGCAGGGGAAAGGTATTGAATTTGATTTAAAGGATAGGTTTGGAATTTTGTAAGTTATTTGTTCACCATCAGAGTATATATTAATTTCCAACGCGAAGGTATGTTCTAAAGTGAATCTTTTTTTTTATAAAAAAATGCTTATTCTTTGGTGTTCTTTAAAAGCTATTTTAAACCTAATCTAAATGTGAAAACAAAATGCAAAAAAAAACCTGTATCTATGTCATTTTAGAATGCAAAAATTAATAGGGAGATTTAGCAATTTTAAGAGAAGAAAGGCTGTGTGCTTCAGCTCACTGCTCATCTTTCTCCTCGGCGGTTTTTCAGCTCTAGGGACATGGTTTCCTAACATATTCTTTCCACGTTGAAAAATTCCTTGACATTATTGAGAGTTGCTGCCCGACTGTGAATCTCTGTTCCGTAGACAACAGTAATCACCAAAAAACGTCACACCATCGTAAAGAGGATTATAGACAGATCTGAAAAACTGTTGGTGGAAAGTTATTTCAGTCATGGACGTAAGTAAACATCTACTTCCGGGGCAATTGTAGATACAAAGAGATTGATGCAGTACTGCATGGGACAGCACCCGCAGTGGTAATGCTATATTGATTATTAAAAAAAAGTCAAAGTTGATTTAAAATTATTACATTTACAATTACTTATTTGGTTGATGTCTTTATCAAAGGCAACTTACAGCATCTGAGACATAATTGGTATTCTTTCTTTTGTTTTTCCAATTAGAGCATAAACAGGGAAATTCACTTACTCATGACCACACAGTGCCAGTAGCAGGATTTGAATCCACACCATCAAGGTCTGAAGTCCAAAGACCTAACCATTGCTCTGCACTTCCTACTGACAAGAGCCAATGAAAGTGGCTATTTACTTTTACTCACTCAGAATTATTGTCCTTAGTTGTTCTCATATTAAAAAGTTACTCAGCATGTGCTATAAAATTTGGTAAGTGGTTTATGATGTCTCAATCTATTTTATTTTGGCTTAGTTATATTATGTAACTGCCCTTTTATTTTCCAAGAATTTTTGATTTTGTGTGTGCACATGACATTCCACAGAAAGGTCATATTGCCGAGTGTTCATTGCTATTATGAATTTAGTAATTATATGCAGGGGGCCTTGGCTCTTTCAAAAAAGGTTTTGATAAAAATGTAGTGTAACCAGTTCAGTTCAGATTTACTGTATTACAGGTACAGTATGTACAAAGTACAGTGAAACTCTTATTTGAATACTTGACCAACATTCACCACACTGTCATTTGGCAAGAATCTTGCTCCATAGGCTATATAAAATTTAATAGCGTGTAACGTAACAGAATGTAATATGCAAAGTAACCCCTGCCCCATGGTTCATGATTTCAGTTAGATAGAACCATAAATAAAAACATTAGGAATGGCCTGTAAATGTTTTTTACAAACTTGGAGTAAGCAGCACACAGCACGGATGAAGTACGAGTTGAGACACAAAAATAACTGGACTGGGCTTGGGGCTTTCCTGGGAAAACTGTCTGGAGGTCGGCTGAACGTGAATCATAGAACTATATCCCCTCCTACATGCCTTCTCAAAACGCTTGTCTTGGACAGATGAAAACATCAAAACAGTGAATCAGATTGTTTGAAATGATCGTACTGCTTTTTCCGTAAAAGCAGTTTTTGACTGACAGAAACATTCTTGTCCTCGATCATCCTCCCTATTTGCCCGATTTAGCTCCCTGTGATTTTTACTTGTTCCCGAAAATCAAAAGTGACCTGAAGGGAACACACTTTACTTCAATGGATGAAGTGAAAACAGAAATGGCAAGCCTGTTGAAGAGCCTCAAGTAAGAAGATTTCCAGCACTGTTTCAATCAATGGAAGATATGTATGGAGAGGTATAGAGATCAGGAGGGGGAGTATATAGAAGGTGATAATGTTTAGAATGGTGTAATTCATCAAAATATATATTTTTTTTACCAATCCAGTTATTTTTGTGTCTCACCTCCTATGTATTAAAATGCAACAGTAAGTATTTTAATTTTTTTGATTGACAGTGACATGCAGCTGAGATTGCACTATGGCAATGCCAGTGCAATGAGGAACTTGACTGTATGTGAGTCTGTGTAAGAAAAAAAAAAATCATGTGATGCTCATTTTCACTCAACCCACTGTGTTGGCATGAGATTCATTATGTACGCCAGCATATTAGTGGCTTTTCCAATATATAGGATCTGCCCTGCCACAATAGAACACAACTGAATCAAAAAGGGACAAAAAGGAGAAAAGTGTGCAGTCTGAAGCTATGGTGAACCTATGGACAAATGATTGGTGGAGCACCTGTGGAAAATTTCAAAACTCTTATCAAAAATGTCCACAGTGCGCACAGATGCAAATAGGAAACAAATCCTTACCTCTAGAAGATACTACATTTTATCACAGATTCTTAGTATTATTTTCACTTTCTTTTTGGTGTCACAAGCATGCCCCAGGAATGGAATAACAAATTATCTCATTATCCTAAATTAAAAGCTTTGTCATATCAAAGAGGATGTATTCGGTAAGTTTAAGGCTTTTGCTTTCACATTTTGACTGGTGGCCCTCAAAACCCTTTTTAAATCACAAGAATAGGCATGATATGTTTGAAACTTCATGAAAAAAATGTATCACTTTAGAACAGAATTTTAAGTGTAAAATAGTATATATCATTATTGTGAACAAACTTGTCCCTTAAAACCAGACATAAATGTTTGTAATACAAAATAGGTGCCCACAATTCTGCAGCCAGAGGTCTGGCCATTTAAACATCTACCATGACGCATTTTTTAGCAATTTTTGAATTACAGGGAAAAGAGTCAGAAAATAGTTGCTCAAAATACCTTTAATAATGACGATGATGATGATGCTTTGCATTGCAAGGTGTCAGCTATGCCTTCATGGGCGAGAGTATGGCCAACAGAATAAAACTTAAAAATAGTAAAAATAAATAAATTGATGAGTTTAATAGGCGGATACAGATAAATGGAGAAGAAAAAGAAATGGGGAGAGAATCTACTTCCTCAGTGCTTTAAGAGCTTATTCTAAAATATTATTGATTAGATCCTGCCAGGTTTTCAAAAAGTTCTGCACAGATCCTCTAAGTGAGAATTAGATTTTTTCCAATTTCAAATAATATAAAACATCACTTACCCACTGACTTAAAAGAGGAGAGTTAGGATTCTTCCAGTTTAGCAAAATAAGTCTGTGTGCCAATAGTGTAGTGAAGGCAATCTCAGTTTGTTTGTCCTTCTCCACTTTCAGCCCATCTGGAAGAACACCAAACACAGCTGTTAATGGGTTAGGAGGGATTGTGACACTGAGGCTGTCTGAAAGGCACTTAAAAATTTTTGTCCAGAATGATGTTAATTTGGTGCAGGCCCAAAACATGTGACCCAGTGAGGCTGGAACTTGATTGCAGCATTCAGAGGTTGGGTCTTGCCCTGGAAACATTTTGGACAATTTCAAGCGAGACAGATGTGCTTGAAATATAATTTTGAGTTGAATAATTGTATGCTTTGCACATATGGAGCTCGAATGAATTCTCTGCATTGCTACCTTCCACTCCTTTTCTGATATGTTGAGTGAGTGGTCCTTTTCCCATTGTCCTCTTGGATTTTTGAAAGGGAGGGACTGTAAAATATTTTTATATATTGCAGAAGTGCTGTCTGAATCCTCGAGACTAAGCAATATTTTTTCCAGCATAGAGGAAGGTGGGGAGATGGAGAAAATCGGGCAGGTTATGTTTGACAAAGTTTCTGATTTGAAGATAGTGAAAGAAATGTGTTGCTGGAAAATTAAATTTGGAATGTAATTGTTCATAGGATGCAAAGATGTTGTCTATATAAAGATCTTTAAGCAATTTAATCCCAAATGTTTTCCAGATATTAAAAACTGCATATGTTTGCGAGGGTTGAAAAAGGCGGTTCTCATGCAGAGGTGCCACAGATAAAAGATCCTCCATCTTAAAATGCTTTCTACATTGTTCCATATTCTGAGTGAGGGAAGCACAATTGGGTTATTAGTATATTGGCGATAACTTGCATATATTGGGGCACAAAGCAGGGAATATAGAGAAGTACTGCAGGATTTTATTTCTATTGCGGACCAAGCCTGTGTATGTTCATCTATTTGTGTCCAGGTTTTTATAGCTTGTATATTTGCTGCAAGTAATAAAACTGAAAGTTAGGTAGAGCCATGCCACCTTCTGTCTTATGTCATTGTAGGGTTGATGGATGTTTTTAGGTTCCAAATAAATGAGGTTATGGTTGAATCTAATTGCTTAAAGAATTATTTATTGATGTATATTGGAATGGTTTGAAATAAAAAGAGAAGCTTAGGAAGGATATTTATCTTAACAACGTTAAATCTTCCAGCTAGAGTGAGATGGAGGGTTGACTATCTATGCAAGTCTTGTTTAATTTTTTCCATACAGACGGCGAAATTTTGTTGATAAAGAGCTTTATGTTTACTTGTGATATTTACCCCTAGGTTTTTAAACTGATCTGCAATAATAAAAGGGAAGGTGTCCAATCAATGTATTGTATTGTATTGTATATTGTATTGTAATGTATTGTATGCTTGAGAATTCACTGGGAAGAGCACACTTTTATTCAAATTAATTCTGAGACCAGAGATCTTTTGAAATTCTGTAAGTGCTGTTAAGACTGCAGGTACAGTATTTTGTGGGTCTGATATATACAAAACCATATCATCTGCATATAGAGACAATTTCTGTTCCAGTCCATCTCTGATAATCCCCTTTATCTGATAAGCATTTCGATAGTGAATTGCCAGTGGTTCAATAGTGACTGCAAATAGCAGTTATTTTCTTATCTGACAAGGCTAACTCCCCCTCGTCTTCTCCTAGAAGTGCATTGTTGTTATTCTACTGTGAGTGTTGTATTTTCAAAAGGTTGAAAAAAGCTCAGATTTTGTGATGTAAATTTATTAAGGGTAATTTCAGAACAATATGGCAGCAAAAAAATTGTCAACACTAAGACTGTAAACAGAGTAAAGTCTGCATTTGGGAATTTTTCATTTTGATGTATAATTGCTTTTCATAACTGATATGCATGCTTGAAATTGTGCATAACACTTAATGCATGAAGAGCTCATTACACTCTTTCATCATGGAGAGTTTTGGAATCTCCTATGAATTTTGTATGCATTTGAAATGAAAGGTATTAATTCTGGTATGTTTCTGTTTGGTTTTCAATTTTAGTGAACATATAATAATGACTTTGAGTTTATCTTGTTTGTACATAGGCCTACTGAGCATTTTTCTCTTCTTTTTAAATCTCAAAGAGTTTTTGGCTGTTTGAAAAAATATCACTTCTCATTGAGTTTGCGATAACACAACCCTTACGCAAACCAATTTCAAAGACCTCATTTATTGTCTTATTGAGGGGTTATACTTTATTACATTTTAGCTGTAGTCAGGTAGTGGGCATTTTTGGATTTCCATGCATTAATGTGATATGTGGTTATTCAGGCAACCTCCAGGGTCCACGTCACATGATGTGGCTAGCTACCGGTCAATCGCAATCAACCTTTTGGACACTTTAGGACTATAGTATTGGATGCATATTTATTTGATTTCTGTCTCATTTATTACAATGTGATTAATAAAATCAATGAAAAAAAAAATTTTAATATACTATATGAATGGCTCATTTTGTAATTAAGATGGTGGTCTTAAAATAATTTATTTTGAATTTTATTTTCTCTTACATTCAGAAATGTTTTTGTAAATATCCTCTAGTTCAAATTCACTTTGTTTAGTACAGTGTCAATCAAGCCTGATTTTCTTACTAGTAATCCTGAAACTGATGTAAACCTCATTATATGTTAAGAATTTCATTAAATGGAATAATTACCTTTTCTGTGGTAATTGGGGTTATGGCAAAATGCTTATTTTCTGTAAGCAAAATCCCACAGCATACAATTAAAAGCACAAATATTGTATATTATAATATGGCACATAATTTAAAATGGAACTCATAATTGACTTGGGTTTGATGATATGGAGAGATTGAAAAACAAATTAATAAACACAAACTTCCTATTGGTTTTAGAATTAAACTAGTT
The DNA here is from genome assembly GCF_900747795.2 of Erpetoichthys calabaricus. Lineage (NCBI taxonomy): Eukaryota > Metazoa > Chordata > Cladistia > Polypteriformes > Polypteridae > Erpetoichthys > Erpetoichthys calabaricus. The sequence continues at coordinate 244,804,603 of NC_041395.2, read as the reverse complement.
CTTATGTTTTACTTTTCTGGAAAAAAAGTTTTATAAAAAAATAATGGAATTTTCCTGATGGATAACTTTTATCTATATTGAAATAAACTTGTGTATATATAATTTATTATTATTTAATTCCTTTTAAAAGGAATAACATTTTATTGTAGGTTCAGTTTTCCTGAACACAGATCCTTCAGATTCTGTGATAGTTGAAAAGAGTAATTAATAATTTCTACTTAGGTAAATTAAATAAAATCAGAATGAAAGAATGAATTCACTGTAACTTTAAGCAGGTTAAGCAATGTATTAAAACATTGTCATCATTACAATCAATAAACTTAACATTTTTGGTGATCTCTAAACAGAAATTATAATGAAAATAACACTGCATTTTTTTCTCTTTTCCCAACCTTTCTCCTAGCACGTTTTTGGATTCTGTTTTCACTTTGTTGTGCGTAACATGGGTTACTGAAGGTGCGCGCCTATTGGTGGGTTTCTTGTGCTTTGTAGGTAACTGTCGATGTTTCTTAGTTTTTCCAGCGATATAAATATGATGTTACAGTATGTCCAGTGGCAGTTTAAAACTTCTTTTTTCGTTAGAAATGCTGAAGAGATACACATCTGTCCAAATCTGACTTGCATTGAGCATCATGAAGGCTGCCTATGACTATACAAGGTTAAAAGTCTGTATTTTTTCGTTTGGATTTTTGCTTGGGGACAAGAAGACAATTTGATTCAGAATAAAACGACATCACCCTTTTGTTTAATTTTTTAAGACTGTGGACTAGAAAAGAGTTGAGTGTTGTCTATTTTGCTATAGTTTGTACTTATGGTGTACTTTGTACTCTAAATTATACTTTGTTAGTGCCGTAAAGTTCGATGTGATAATGCTTAATGTTGATGGTGGTGTATAAAGTAATATTATTAAGTAAAATTGTAGCCTTGTTAGCCCCTTAAAGTGCCTTGTGATAGCGCATCCTGTTGATAGCAGTATATATTGTTTGTATTGATTAACTACATTTGTTCTTGTCCAGCTCACTATCTCTTCCTGAGCAGCTGTTCTCTTCCTTGACTGAGCTATCCATATTTTGTGTTCTCCTGATCTCATCTAATTAATGGCTTCCTGGTTTCTGTTTCTCGGTATAAATGTTCATCTCACTGAGTGTTTGTGTCTTACCTTGCTCTGTGTTCTGTCACAAATGCAGGCAGGTAACAAGCTAAGAGAGTAAAACTATTAAAGGAGCACCGGGAGAGAAATACAAGCAAAAGGAAGGACTTTAACACGGACAAACAAAACCAAACGTTAGTGAAAAGTCATAGTCAAAAAACTAGAAACAAAGATCAGAAACCAGGAATTCTTTTAGGGCTTTAAGACAACAAATCTTTAGGGTTTATCCAGCAGTTATGAATGGGGTGTATACTATGAGGTAGGCTTTTTTACCTTAGACGCAACATTACACAATCTCTGAAGCCACAACTTGGATGACGGCAATGTGAAGACTGTGCTGTAAATGGTGATGCCATTTTAAACAAGTTGGTTTTGTGTATAAATGTGTAAATGTATGTAATTTTTAGCTTTGTTAAACATGTTAAAAGGCACATAAAGCTAAAACTTAAACCCCCAAAAGCCACATCCAGAAGTTAACAGAAAGATTCCATTATGGAGAAGTACATTTTTAGTGTTGAATCATAAAATTTGTACACAATCAGCCAAATTGTTTTGTTCCTATTGTTTGTGTGGTTGGTCCCTTCCACCTAAGCATCAATCTGCTTTTGGTCTCCTTCACTGCTTGCGTGTTTGTGCATACACTATATAGCTCCTGTTAGGTGGCTACACAGAAAACAATTACAATGATCTCATTTTGGACATGACATATTTCCAATAGAGGTTCTGTTTGGTCCTGTTTTTAGTTGTAAGTTCTTGAGTTTTGGTTGCTCAGTTGATTAACATTTATTGTTTTGTAGTTGTTTAGTTTTGACTTATATTTGGTTTTGTTACTGCAATTAAAGCTAGCATTTAGTTACTTGACCTAGGCAGATAAAATAACTATAAATACCAAGCAAAATCACACCTTTTATTGGCTAACTAAAAAGATTACAATATGCAAGCTTTTGAGGCAACTCAGGCCTACATCTTGCCTGAAGAAGGGGCCTGATTTGCCTCGAAAGCTTGCATATTGTAATCTTTTTAGTTAGCCAATAAAAGGTGTCATTTTGCTTGACTTTTCACTTCATTCAATATGGCTAACACGGTACAACACCCTAGTACTATAAATACCAATAATACAGAGAATCTAGAAAAGGTATTCTGTTTTTTCTTTTTTGTTGGACTGGATTATAAGACCATAATATATCTTAAGCTTAAATGGAATCATCCATCTCCTTCCAACAGTTAAAAGAAAAAGTTTCTCTTTCTTATGTGCATTTGGGTTAATTTTTTAGCATTTTCAACCTGCCACACCATATTTTGGGCAGACTTTTTATACATATAATAAAGTTTATTATTATTACATTTATAATAAGAGTTTATTAATTAATTGCTACATAGTCATATTTTAATTGCCTAAATTTAATGAAAATAAATAATAAAAATATGATAATTATTAGCTAAAAATGACAGCATATATCAGCGTTTTTATGGAATCTAGTGTGCAGCACTATATTAGAAATCGATACATTTTATTTTAGCAATAAAAGTGTAATAGTCATTTTAATGACTATAGTAAAAATGTGAAATACAAATGAGGTTTTGCTTACACTGCACTTCAACAGCAAGACTATGGTTTTTTATTATTGTATATAACTGATCAGCATCCCACAAGAAATATATGCTACACTAAAATATGTACTCAGACAAGTAATGGGGTGATTTCCTGAACAAGGCACCGTCTAGGCAGATAGCTGACCTACATAACAAGCAAATCAATCATTTCTGATTTACTTCTAGCCTCAACAGTTAAGACTGCTGATCTGACAAGTATTCAAAAAGGTCAGGAACTAATTTTACTGCAAGCTACCCCTTACTGTATTATATTGCAAGAACTGATGCTGTTTAAACTTAAGCTGCCTTTAGATTGATGGGAAAATTGCTGTTGTAAGACAGAAGCATTGTGGGCATTGTGGAGGTCAGAATTAACATTTTTGAACTTCAGATTTATACATGTTTTATAATTGACTTTTCCTGAAATGATTTTTCAAATAATAGAATGTTTTTAAAGATTTTTATAATTCTAGACAAAGCAAGTTTGAAACATATTCTTGTACAAACCGTAGAATCAAAAAATATAAATGTATCTAATGTGGCAAATATTGTCCCTTTATTTGCAGGATATATACCTTCATTTTTCTGATAATTATATCAAATCTCTTTTATGAGATTTATTTTGTGAAAATGTAAAAATTATTATGCATGTTCGCCCTGCAAGTTTGTTTGACAGAGAAAGTCTGATCAAGCAATGCTAAAAAGTACAAACACAAAATTTATACACTAGTTATGGAATGTATCCATCCCTTTTCTAAACCCATTCTTTTCCAAATCAGTATTAAATTGAGCTGAAGTTTGTTGGAATGGTGTTAAGTAAAAGCTCAGATCCAGTCTTGAGGACACACTCATATTTGATTATACTAGGACAATATGAATTTGCCATTTAACCTAGTCAGAATTTCTTTGTGATGTGGGGCAAAAGCTGTTTCTCTATGTCTAGCTGCTTTAATGTCTTTGTAAACTGTGTGTCTGCTCTTACCCCTTAAAATATATTGAATTGTTCTAAATTCACTTGTTTTCATGAAATTTAATGGCTTACAAAGGATGTACAACGTCCACTTTCTCAGTAGTAATGTCCTTTAGTGATCTACACTTCTTTTACAGTAATGGTCAGTACAGAGCTGCTCAGGGTTTTCTTGTCCATTTCTTTTTTTCAGTATGCCCCCTCTGTTTTCAGCTCAACCTTGTGGTCATCTCAAGTAGTAAGTCACTAGCGCTCTCTGGTTCAGCTTTCTCAACTTTCATAATAATGTCACGTGGTGTGAGGTAGCAATGCCAGTCAACTACGCATCTGAATTCCATAATCACTACACTGATCATTGGCTTTGGGAAACCAGAACCTCTGTGTTCAGTCCTCATACTTCTGGAAGACCAGGTAGAAATCGTGACTAAATACAAATATCTAGGAAGTAACCTAAATAATAGTCTAAATTGGAGTACTGTTACATAAAACATATGTTTCCAATGTGATCAGCACTTATGTCTCTTCCGTAAGCTCAGACTAGTATCAAAAGTGAACAACAATCTCATGCTGTCATTTTATCGCAGTCTGATACAGTCTTTTGTCACCTTCAGCTCCACCCTGTGGTTTAGTGAACCCAACAAATTAATTTTTAACCACACGGACACCCAAAGCTACTGGTGCTGACCTGGAATGATTGTTACGCATGTTTAAGGGGGTGGTGATGAAGAAACTGGAAATCATCTTGGCTGGTGACAGCCACCAGTTACATGTGGCACTTACCAATATATCAGGGATGATAGTTGTCTCAAACACCTGCACAAAATGTCCCAGGAAATCCTTTCTCCGCAATATTATGTTGCTTTTTAACAAAAAAACATTAGAGGTAGTAAATGGTGAATATTTCTCTAAAACATTTGTCAATTGCTAGACGTAGTTGTCAAATAATGGCTTTTAAATGTGTGATATTTGTTTATGTGCTTTTTGTTTTTGTCTAGGTGGATGCATGTAAGAAGAAAAATGTCATCTTTTTCTTTGTAAATTAAGTAAGAACTTACTGATTAATACTTTCCATAAGATTCTACATCCCAGGTCCTCCCTGCGTGCAGTTTGCATGTTCTCCCCGTGTCTGCATGCGTTTCCTCTGGACAACCATTTCGAATGACCTTAATAACATGAGAGGGTGAAACCCATATTTGATTTTTCTTTTAGGTGAGTTGTGGAGCTGTCAACAGGCACGGTACACACCTGCTCTAGTACCCTGGTATGGGTAGTCATTTTCTAGATGCAATTATGGGGTGTCAGGGAGATGCCCTTGACCATGGCCCCACCATCCAGAGATGCTCCAGGATTAAAGAAGTAAAACATCTGAGAAGGGTGACAACCCTTCAGCCGATGACCCTTCAATTGGTCATATGGCATTGGCAGAAGTGGGACAGACAGCAATGCCCAGCAAGATGAACATCCACCTGTGTTCATTACAAAATAACGTTTGAAATGAATACTGAATCTTTAATGACGGAAAACACATATTGAGAAAAAAAATCCATCACTTTACACATTCAGGTAATGTGTTTTGTAAAGGAGGGAAGATTTCAGATATTGCCTATCAGCACCACATTAAAATGATTGAAGATGGATTTCCTTCTTTTGTAAATGCGTCATGCAAATACATATAATGTCAGTGCCTACTATACTATACAACAAAATATAATATTGCTGTCATCTTATAGATTTACACACCCATTTATATTAATAAGTAGAGCAGATTCCTACATGAACAACATATAATGATAATATACAACACAACCCAATACACAGAATCACAAGTACATTTTCTTATTCATTTTGCTTCAACCTTTGTCTCTCAACAGTGCTGAGAGCAAGACAGACCATTATTATCAGTCTGTTATTATTATTTTCTTTCTACAAATGTCCATACAATTTGTAAACCTACATTATTCAGTTATTATACTGAGTCACATAAAGCTGGAAGCTATTTTTGTATCAGCAAAGCCTTAAAACACAAGAAATTAAAATCCAAAAAGGATATCAGCAATTTGGTATAATACACAACATTTTTATTAATACCAGGGGTCGTTCTGGACTCATGCTTTAATGAAGACACTTTTAAATGTTAATCCAAGCAATTTCTGTAGTATTGTGGCAAGCTCAGCGGTCTTGTGTAATACTTTTTCATGCATGTCATAGGCTCACAACACCCGTCATAGATAACCTGTGGTTTGTTCAATCTGTGAATATAAAATTAGCACTATGGTACAATCTCTGAAAGACTGAACAGTACATTAAAAATGTGATTTTGCTATAACTGTTATGAACGTAGGCAGTACCCATTAGTTTTTCCTCAGCTGGCCTCCCAGTAAAAAATGTGCAAATGTGCATATCTTCACATATCTGGTTCAGGTTGGATGGCGTTGCCCTCCTTGTTCAAAATAAAGGGCTCTAGCAAAGGCACCAGTCTATGTCATTTTGAAACAAGTTGTAGGCAGCATGCAAAAGTGGCTAAAGTATTATACTGCAAATCACAAGATTGCTGTTTATCTATCTATATATCTATCTATCTAATTCCTCACCATTGAAATATATATTGCTTGACTCTGAGACAGTCACTCAATGTGCTTGATCTCAAATTGGTCGAGTGTTCACCATAGCAAGCTGCTATATAAAAGCAAAACAGTGTGTTATTTCTAACCAAAAATAGTTCCAAAGACATAGAAAACTTTGTAAAACACAGAAATAGAAATGTACAGGTACAAAATTGTTAAATTAAGTAAGTACACGTAAACCAAAAACTCTGTATTAGATTAAGTGGGTCAAGAAAGTGGATGGTTGGACATATGCATGAACAGTGTAATAAAATATTTGTACTTTGGCAGATATGACCTCCATGCAAAGCACTTTAAGAAAGAGGTTTCTGGAAAACACCATTTTTGATTTGTATTAATCCTGAAATTTGTATGAGATGTACAACCAGGTTAATGTAAATTACTAACAAACATGTACAAACTGCAACAGAAGCCAAAGAACATATGCTATAGATGCTTTAGTGGATATAAGTGTGATCTGATAGCTTTATCGCTGAAATAGAATGCTAAAAACTTTTAAGCAGATGGCATTTGCTTGAATTTCCTGAATACCAGCAAATTATTTTGCTTTGATGAACAGATCCTGCTAAACCAATCTGTTAAGACTTTTTGAACAGGCAACTGGAGTAGTAAACAAAAGCAAAGCATATGACATAATTTATTTAGATTTTTAAAAAGCCTTTGATTTCGTTTCATATCAAAGATTAAACATGAAACTAGAAACCATTGGCATTACAGGCAATTTGTAAAACTGGATTTCAAGATGGTTAATAGTCTGGAGACACAGAGTAAAGATTAGAGGATAATACTCTACATGATCATCACTGGAGTCCCTTAGGGATCTGTGGTTGAAACTTTATTTTTTCTATTTTATATTAATGAGATTGATTCTGATATAGGTAATGAATCTTTTGAAATTCACAGAGGGTACTACATTTGAAGGAAGGAGAATATTAAAATTTAAGGCTGTTTTGAGAGGTAGATGCTTTCAAAACAGCTGTTAACTGAGGCTAAATGAGAAAAGAAAAAAGGATGAAATTCAAATGAAAATGTTTGTCACAGCATGGGAAGTATGTCCATTAAGATCCTTCCAGCTGAGCAAGACAAGACAGTGTTCTAGCAGTGTAGTTTAAGTTAACACAACAAATTGTTCATTAAGCAGTAATGTCATAGTGGATAACACCTCAGACATTGCGGTAAGTGGATTAATGCTTATGGCAAAACCAGGATTTTATGATAAGTCAGCAAAATGTTTAATTGCAATAAAGTAGAATTGGAGGAAATTCTTAAACACGACACCTAGCATAACAGGTGCTTGATGACATTATTCATAATTAAGATAATTCCCGAAGTACATAGTCTAAATAATAAAGATGCGTGCCATGCACAATTTTGAGTTGGATTAGACCACACTTTGCACAAATTGAAAAAGAGGGCATTTTCTCAAGAGAGGACACCCTTTCATTATCTGATAATCCTAGTCAATTGTCTTGTTCCTAATCCTATCTCAGATTTTGTAGTGATCCATTCTTTTGAAAGCACTGGTATAGCTTGAAGATATTAACCCAAATCTTTATCTGAGCTACAATGTATGATTTTGACAGTAGATATGTACGGTCAGTATGGTCAGTTAGAAAAACTTTTCCCATTTTTGCTTAGAAAGTTGCTAACTTTTATAGGAAATATTTTGACAAACATTATACTTGTGGCACAACTGTTCATAGGATGCAAATATATTATAAATATTAAAATTTCTAAATGTTTCAGTACCAAGCATATGTCATTTATTAAATTATGCTGTAAATGACTCAGTTGATCGAGCTGCCCTGTGGGACATTCTGCGACTTCACAGGATCCCCCTGAAGTTGCTGGATGTCATGACCAGCCTTGTACACTGGTACCGTGAGTGCTGTGCAAAGTGGGGCAGAACCTATGCTTTTTTCCCCAGTTGATTCTGGGGGTTTGTCAGGAGTGTGTTCTTGCTCCTACCCTGTTCAATGCTTGCACGGACTGGGTGTTGGGGAGGGTCGTGGGTTCAGGTGGCTGTTAGGCATCTGTTGGTAAAGAAAGATTTACTGATCTTGACTTTGCCAACAATGCTGTGATCTTCGCAGAGTCTATGGAGGCTCTGAACGGGGCTCTCGAGAGACTGAGTGAGGAGTCTGTGTGTCAGGGCTTGTGAGTGTCCTGGATGAAAACCAAGGTCCAGGCCTATAATGACCTCTTATGCACAGCCATCAGCTGTCGAGAGGTTTACTTTCCTTGGCATCGACATTCATGTCTTTGTTGACTCTTCCTGTGAAGTTAGTAGACAGATTAGGAGTGCGTTGTGTCATGAGGTCACTGAAAAGTGTCCTGAGATGAAGAATGGATCCCTTCAGTACTATGTCTCTTCGGAGATTTCTTGGGTACCGCTGTTTTGACTTTGTGGTGTAGCGGGTTCACAGCTCAGATTGAAAAGGGCAGTTTTTTTTCAATAGATAATTGCTGCACTCGCAGCTTAAAGAGGGGGTGTGGTAGTGTGGCTGGAGCAGTTCCTGAGCGCTTCGTGATGTGGGTGGTCCTCGCTTAAGTGCACAGGTGAGGAGTCGTCCGCATCTGTAATTGATGCCGGGAGCTGCTAATTGCCACACCTGATCCACGCCCCCGTTATACAGTATATAATAGGAGTGTGATTGTGGAGGGAGGAAAACAAAAAGGGAACGGAGGTTAAGGGAGATGAAGGCAGGAGGCGATGAAGCCAATGATGGAGTGAGTGAGAGCGCGAGCAAGAGCAGGCTCGTTGAAGGTTGCATGCAGCTGGTAGGAGAGCCCTGGAGGAGTGTTAGGCCAACTCTCAGGGGGGGGTGGGGGCTGATTGAAGCAGTCACTCCAGCTGAGCAGTTTGGAGGAGCTGGAGTGACCGGCAGAGGAGACGACTTGTCATTGAAGGAAGCGGCAGTTGAGGAAGCTTGGGAATGTTGAGTCCCAGTGTGAGTGCCCTGGCCGCTGGGGAACCCAAGTCTCGGTCCAGCTGGAGCCCTACTTAGCTGGGGAAAGGAAGGCTACCGGACCAGAATAGAAGGCAGCTGCATTTGCTGGTAGGGCGACTCTCCTGTTGTGGGTCCCGTATGGGAGAAGCAGGGGAGCCGCCCGGTAGAAAGAAGAAAGCACTGGATTTTTAAGAAAAGACTGTTTCCAGCCATTATTATTTTAACCTCGTTTTTAAAGGATGTATTTATTGGATTTTAACCTCCACAGTTCACTGTTTTAATAGATTATTTATTTAAGGACTGTTTGAGACACTGCACTATTTATTTGGACACTGTTTTTAGCTTTTGTTTTTAAATAAAAGTACTTTGCACATTTTGCACCATCCCCTTGCTTCATTGTTGATGTCTTCACTGTCCACCTCATCCGGTTACATTACCGACGGTGTCGGGTTCAAGAGCTCCCAAACTGGAGACGGGAGCCTGGAGCAGAATCCGTATCGTCACAGACTTTGTATCTAACAAACAGTTGCTCATGGAGTTCCGAATGAGGCACATTACCTTCACTGTCAGGGAGCATCAGTTATGGCACTACAGCCATGCGACGTTGTTGAGGATCCGAGCAGCTGGACCAGGCCAAGGGAACACCCACGTAACACATGGCCGAGGCAGATAAACGGCCTTTTCCAGAGGGTGGGACTTGGGGGTTGCCAACCGGGATCCCGAGTTGTTTCACAATGTGGTGGGTGAAGCAACACACCATACCAGTGCATGCTCCCCAACCTGACCTGACCTAACCTAAACCCGAAATTACTTTCATGGGTGAAAATGACTGTAGCATCTCAGTCTTGAAGAATCTCCTGTATTAATGCCTTGTTCTATTTGAATACTGAACCCCTGGATTTTCTGTTTACCATATCTTAACATCCGGCGCCGCCGTGAGTGGCAGCCTTTTCAGCAGCTCCGTGTATGACTTCTACTTTTATTTTTCTATTTTTATTTATTGATCACTCCTATTACTTTATTTTATGTGGATTCGTTCCCTGGACACACTTACTTTTACAACGTGGGCATGGATTTTTACACGCCGAGACTCGCCTATTCAAGTACTCAACTTCGAGCGCTGAGAACAAATGCCAGTGCCGGTGTGGTTCCATATTTACCTGACAAGGTAAGAAGGCGGTATCGTGGCAGCAGAGCCGGCACTAAGCTAAAAATGAAGCGGCTTGCGAGAAAGTGGCGTTTCAAGCCTTCGGTGCCTTCTGTGATTCTGGGGAATGTAAACTCAATCTCAAATAAGATCGATGAACTGGCTGCGCTGGTGAAAAATGTCAGGACCTACAGAGAATGCAGTTTGTTGTGTTTTTGCTAAACCTGGCTAAATAACACCATCCCAGATGCCAACGTGGAGCTACCCGGGTTTAGCACAGTTAGAGCGGACAGAGATGCAAGTACCTGTGGGAAGCACAAAGGAGGAGGACTCGCTCTCTATGTTAATACACGGTGGTGTAACTCTGGACACATTAACGTCAAAATCTCCACTTGCTGCAGGGATATCGAACTGTTGGCCGTAAGTTTACGTCCCTACTACTTGCCCAGAGAGTTTGGACATGTCATTGTTGTCATCGTGTATATCCCTCCTCGGGCGGACGAGGAGTCAGCGAGTGACATCATCCATTCTGCTGTTGCTAAGTTACAAACGCAGCACCCTGAGGCGCTTGTGCTAATCGCTGGAGACTTTAACCATGTGACGCTGGACAAAACATTACCTGCATTCTCTCAGTATGTGGACTGTAACACCCGGGGAAATAAGACTATTGATTTACTGTATGCAAACGTTAAAGACGCATACAGCGCCACCCCGCTGCCTGCGCTTGGGAAAGCAGATCATAATCTGGTTCTGCTTCAGCCTCACTATAAACCAAAAGTGAGAGTCCTACCTGTAACCACACGATCATTCAGGAAGTGGACCCCGGAGGCTGAGAATACTCTGAGAGAATTTTTTGGAACTACAGACTGGGATATCCTGCAGGGATCTCATAATGAGAACATTGAGGAAGTTGTTGACTGCACTACTGACTACATCAACTTCTGTATGGACATTGTAGTTCCAGTAAGAACTGTACGCTGCTATGCTAACAACAAGCCATGGATTACAAGTGACATCAAGGGCCTTTTGAACCAGAAGAAAAGGGCTTTTAAAAACGGTGATCAGCATGAGCTCAAGCGCGTGCAGAAGGAACTCCGAGTCCAGCTCAGGGCGGCGAAGGAGCAGTACAGGAGAAAGCTGGAGCAGAAGTTGCAGAATAACAGCATGAAGGAAGTGTGGGATGGGATGAAGATCATCACTGGCTGCAGCTCGAAGCGGGGTACCACCATTGAGAGAGACGTGAAGAGAGCAAACCAAATGAACAACTTCTTTAACAGGTTTGACCACCCTAACCCACTCTCACTCTCACCTCGGAGTATTGCACCCTCCACACATCCTTCTGCTGATACCAGCATAGGAAAGACATCCCCACCTATAATTACAACAGCGCAAGTGAGCAGAGAGCTGAGGAGACTTCGTGCCAGCAAAGCAGCGGGTCCAGATGCAGTATCGCCACGACTGCTGAAGGGCTGTGCATCGGAGCTGGGGGGCCCTCTACAGCGCATCTTCAACCTGAGCCTGGAACAGGGGAGAGTCCCGAGGCTTTGGAAAACATCTTGTATCACCCCAATCCCAAAGGTATCACGTCCTAATGAGCTGAATGACTTTCGGCCTGTTGCTCTGACATCACATGTGATGAAGACCATGGAGAGGCTGCTGCTTCACCACCTTAGGCCACAGGTTCAACACGCCCTTGACCCTCTGCAGTTTGCATATCAGGAGAAGGTGGGAGCAGAGGATGCCATCATCTATATGCTACACCGATCCCTCTCTCACTTGGACAGAGGTAGTGGTGCTGTAAGAATTATGTTTCTAGACTTCTCTAGCGCCTTCAACACAATCCAACCTCTGCTCCTTAGGGACAAGCTGACAGAGATGGGATTAGATTCATACCTAGTGGCATGGATCGTGGACTATCTTAAAGACAGACCTCAGTATGTGCGTCTTGGGAACTGCACGTCTGACATTGTGGTCAGCAACACAGGAGCGCCACAGGGGACTGTACTTTCTCCGGTCCTGTTCAGCCTATATACATCGGACTTCCAATACAACTCGGAGTCCTGCCATGTGCAAAAGTTCGCTGATGACACTGCTATCGTGGGCTGCATCAGGAATGGGCTGGAGGAGGATTATAGAAACCTCATCAAGGACTTTGTTAAATGGTGCGACTTAAACCACCTACAACTGAACACCAGCAAAACCAAGGAGCTGGTGTTGGATTTTATGAGGCCCAGACCCCTCATAGACCCAGTGATCATCAAAGGTGACTGTGTGCAGATGGTGCAGACCTATAAATATCTGGGAGTGCAGCTGGATGATAAATTAGACTGGACTGCCAATACTGATGCGCTGTGCAAGAAAGGACAGAGCCGGTTATACTACCTTAGAAGGCTGGCGTCCTTCAACATCTGCAATAAGATGCTGCAGATGTTCTATCAGACAGTTGTGGCGAGCGCCCTCTTCTACGCAGTGGTGTGCTGGGGAGGCAGCATTAAGAGGAAAGACGTCTCACGTCTGGACAAACTGGTGAGGAAGGCAAGCTCTATTGTTGGCATGGAGCTGGACAGTTTAACATCTGTGGCAGAGCGAAGGGCGCTCAGCAGGCTCCTATCAATTATGGAGAATCCACTGCATCCACTTAATAGTATCATCTCCAGACAGAAGAGCAGCTTCAGCGACAGACTGCTGTCACTGTCCTGCTCCACTGACAGATTGAGGAGATCGTTTCTCCCCCAAACTATGCGACTGTTTAATTCCACCCGGGGGAGTAAACGTTAACATTCAACATTATACATAGTTATTGTCTGTTTTTCCACCTGCATTATTATCATTCTTTAATTTAATATTATTTATTGTATCAGTATGCTGCTGCTGAAGAATGTGAATTTCCCATTGGGATTAATAAAGTATCTATCTATCTATCTATCTATCTATCTATCTATATATGCTCATGTATAAGTCGGGTCTTGAAACCTGAAATATCAATCATAAAATCATACCCCGTCTTATACGCCCGTTCAAAAATGTGACACTTAATTTTTTTTTTTTTTACATCTTCTTGCCTCCGCCAATCTCCCATCAGTTTCTCAGACACATCGAATTTTGTTGCTGCAGCGCAGTTACCAATTTCTTTTGCTACTTCAACGACGTTTAATTTAAAACCAGCTTCTTATTTTCTTTTGATCAAACACTCCATTGTAGAAAAGGGATGCTCTTACGATAAAGGTGTATGAGGGTGTCAGATACAAACAACCCAAATCATTGCAAACATTGCTTCGGAATAGTTTGGGTATTACCATGTGGTCACGTAGGCACAATAGACAGCGTGAGCGAGAGAGAGAGAGAGAGAGGTTAGGAGCACGCGCTGATACAGCGCATTGCCGCACCCACATAGAAAAAAGGCAGTGTGCTCTGTGGTTACTCAGTCATGTGGGTGTTAGCATATCATAATCCCTTGTACCAATAGCGTGAGTTTTCCACATTCGACTTATAAGACCGACATTATAAAATACCAGAAATTATACGGTAAAATCAAGTCCTAACTTATCAGCGGGAGAACTTGTCCGCGAGTATATACGGTACTTGACTAAAATTGATGATGCAGTGCAAAGAGAAATGGCAACAGAAAGATTTTTGGCAGGATTTATTGTCCATGTCTCTTAGTGCTGGTACAATTTCCATAATCTCACTTAGCACATATATTTGGAATGCAGTAGCAGAACTGAACATAAGCTTCTGAAGCTTTTCTTTTATCCACCACCTCTTTATTTTCCAAATAAGCAAAGTACAATTGCATTCATATTTTCAATGTGATAGTTTTTACAGTATAGGAATACACTGATAAAAATTTTGACATTTTTGAAGAATATTAACATTAATAATGTATTGTTACATCTAATGCCAGACAAGGATGTGACCAGTTACCCAGTTCTGGTTTAATACTTTAATAGGTCTTAACCCACTGTGTAATTATGGTTCTTCAGTATTCAAGGTTTTCCTGCAACCTGAGATTTTGTGGAACTCTGCCAATAAATTTTGCACGTTTGCATGTGGTCAGTAGTGGTCAGTATCAGTAATATAAAGGCACCTTGTGCTGTGCATGAAGAAATACATTTTGTTTTAGTTCTTTTATTTGCAGTTTTCTGCATCTCTGGATGTTTGTACATGTGAATGGCTAGTGGTTCACTGGTGATGACAAGTAAATTTGGTAACAGAAGACTGTTTTCAAATTCTAAAACAAAATAATCTGAATTAATATTATGTATAACAACTAGAGATTCTGAGTTGGTAATAGTTTAATCCAAGGATATATCATTGGTCCATACACAATGTGGTAAAGAAGGAGTATCTTTCAAATTGATCAAAGTATTTTTCTGCATTAAAAGGCAGCTTAACTTTTGGTAGTTCTGTTGTGTTACAGGTTTTAGCTTCTCAATTTCCTGAATCATTATGTGTAATGCATTTCTTTTTTGTTATTTTATTTTTTGTTAGTTTTAGTTATGTGGTGTTTTTTTTCTATTGAGATCTGCCATTTGGTACGTAATTTTCCAAGGTCACCATCATTTTATGTACAGCAGCAAGAACCATTGCTAATGATGTCATCAAGCTTCCACTATAAGCAAATATCTCAACTTTGCTTTATACAAATATAAAGGAAAGCAAAAAGGTGCTCCCAAAAAGAACTTGTGTGCATGTCATTTTTTTTTTGCTTTGTCTAAGGCCCTGTCAGTCTTTTGTCTAATCTTTTGATCAGATCATTAAACTGGATTAATTTCTACAGCTACATTTCATTGAACATAAATAAAAGTAATTTTCTACTGTTAACATATCCAGTGTACTGAAGAAGAGGCTTTGTAAGGTAAACATTTGAGCTTTAAGAAACAAGTAGTTAACTTGAGCTAGGCAATGTTGTTTGTTGTAAAGAATACAATGAAATTAGCAATTAAGAAATAAAGGCAAACAACCACTGGTTGAACAACAAAAAGTAAGTACTATGGAGCATCTCAACACTTTAAAATAGGTAGCTGTATTTACTGTGGAAGGGCAGGTCACTTTTACACTACCTGTTCTAAGCCAAGTTAACGGCAGGAACAACCACATTTTTGTAGACTTGATGTGGCTGGTACTAATTATCAAACAATATTTTACAGTTCTTTAACAGTTCCAGTACTTAGGGGACATTGAAGTTCAGGCTTTGATTGATTCAAAGGACACAGAAAATTTTATTAGTACTCAGCCGGTCACTGGTTTATACATACCTCTTTATTCCCCTGAAGATAAAGTCAGAATTCCAGAATACCCGTGGATAGAAACCCTCTGAGAACTGGAATCTTAGAAAATACAACTCCATAATTGTCATATAAGTAGATGCCTTAAACAATCTATGTCATTCTTAATCATTACTAGTCCTCATCCCTCATGTATTACTCTTATCTAATTAAACACAATCCCATGATTGACTTGAAATTAAGAGATAATCATTGGAGTAATTTCTGTCAAGTGCAGTGTATTAAGCCTTTTATACCAAAGGGATTATGGTGTTGTTCAGTTTACAAATTTACAGTATTTAAAGGTTTTCATCATACTTTTAAGCAATAAAAGGATACAGAACTTATGATTATCTAGTTGAAATACTGCCTGGAACACCTTTACTTATGGGAGAAAAAAGTTGGTGATCTCTGACCATGTATTGACTATCAGAAGCTAAAAAAAAAATAACTGTAATGAACATTTATCCAGTTCCCCACTTATCCCATTAAATCAAGTCAAGTCACAGGTTCTACAGTCTTCAATAAGACAGTATGCTTTTTACAGTCCTGTAGAACCATCTATGGTATACCTGTTCCTTAAGAATTTGGAAGACAAGGGAATTTGGATAGTATGTAGTGCTATTACACCACCAGCACCAAGACTGTCAAAGGACAGGACAATATTCTTGACTACTGATTACTATCTCAATTAGTGATAGGTCTGCAAAAACAAACATCCAACCATCAGTAGTCTTAACCCTTTTATCTAGGGCAGGGTCACAAGGTAGCCGGTGCCCATTCTAGCAATCATTAGGCTAAAGACTGGAACAACACCTGGAATGGAAGCCAACTGCAAAAAAACAAACATTGTATGCCAGTTAATTAAAGCCATACATCACTATATCAACTGGGTAGCAAATATCTGACCATTGCGCAGTTTGCATCACATGTACTTCTGTAAATGTAGTGCATTTATGTAGAGAATTGGTAATGCAGATAATCTTACAAACGGCATTTGTAGGTTAGAAGGTTCACAGATAATGGATTGCGCCAAAGCGGTTCCTTAATATTTTTGTAGTATTTTCCGGCCATTGTGGCATTGATGCAATCAAAGAGGCCTTTTTGAAGTTTCTTGTGGTTGAACTATGTACAGCAAAACATATGCATCCTTAACCAAGGTTTTATAAGTGACATAATATTCTTTAGGTTTCCCAAACATCATAGATACAATAGAGAGCATTTGTGATAACAGTAGCACTGCCAGGCCCATTAGAGACTGACTGTCCATGAGACAGATTAGTCCTTTTTAAATTACACTGATATGTATGTCCACTCATCAACAGATGGGAGGCTAGTAGCACTCAGTCTGTAGATTTTACACTTTCCTCTGTGTCTTTTGAGTGAAGATAGATATTCTAGATATTTGTTTCTCATGGCTGTTTAAATATCTCAAGTATGTGTGTAACCCTGGTGTGTCTAAGCCTTTTAAAAAAAAACACACTTTGCATTAGTGGAACCAACTGAGCATTGATTGTATCCATCCATCCATCCATTTTCCAACCCGCTGAATCCAAACACAGGGTCACGGGGGTCTGCTGGAGCCAATCCCAGCTAACACAGGGCACAAGGCAGGGACCAATCCCGGGCAGGGTGCCAACCCACCGCAGGACATTGATTGTATGAATAGGCTAATTCAAGAGGTAATTGCTTGTATTTAGATAAGTCTTGCCTTCTTAAGTGTGCTTCATGGTTTTTTCAGCTTATTTATACAATAAGCCAAGTCATGGTATTTCTGTGTTTATGAAAATTATTACATTATTAAAATTAATAATACATCTTATAAAATGCATGGCTCACAAAAATTTTGGAAATCATTAGACAACACGAATAATGAGACAGAATGTAGGAGTCAGGTGGAGAACTTTGTTTCTTGGTGTTTAAAGACTGCAATGAAATATCAGCAAAACCAGAAAACTGGCTATTCACTTTAGTCACACCAAAGTGTGTATATGTCCGGTCACTATTCAGGGAGTGAATGTAGACGTGGTTCACTCCTTCAATTACTTGGACGTCCACATCAATGACAGGTTGGACTGGTCACATAACACAGAGAAACCATAGAAAGGGCAGGGCAGGCTGTTTTTCTTATTAGACCGTTTTCCTTTAGTAGGGGTAGTGACATTCTTCGTATATTCTGCAACAATGTGATGGCCAGTGCGATTTTCTAAACTGTGGTGTGCTGGGCTGGTAAAATCAATTCAAGAGAATCCCAGCGAATCAACAAGTTAACTAAAAGGGCAGGCTGAATTATAGGATGCACCCTGGACCCCCTAAGGTAGTAGGAATAGGAGAGAATTAAAACAAAACTGAGTGTCATTGTGAACAATGATGTTCATCCTCTCTCTGACACACTAACACTGAGTACTTTTAGCTGATAAATCATTCAGCAGAAATGCTACTGGGGCTCCTTTATACCATCAGCCATACATCTGCATAATACCTCAGTGTGACTATAACAGCCAAGTCAGACGTTTTCTTTCTTTTTAATTGCTTCCTATTTAGTCATTCTGGGATTGTGTTCAGGCCATAGTGTGTGTGTGAGTGTATTTAATTAATTATTTGTTAAACTTTTGTAAAAATCCAAATTTACAACTGGGGACAAATAAAGTCCTATCTAAAATCTAAAGTTTTATCTAAAATACAATATATTGATGCTTTGGAAGAAGCAATTCTGATAAATATCAAACTTACCCTTTAATTAAAGGATAAAATACTTAAGATTCATTTATTGAAATTGTTACTTTGGTATTTATGACAAAATGCTTAATCATTTTCTAAACATGCTGGAAAACAAACAGCTATAGATCCATTTTCTATTTTGAAACATCAAAGAGATTAGCGTTCCAAGGCCTACTGAATGACTTTGTACCACAGAGAAACTAAAATGGTGTCGACTTACAACACTATGAGGCAGTAAATTAGACGCTGCATCTTCACACATCAGATAATTACAATGCAAGATACCTTTTATTGTTTCTGTACTTCTAGGCAAAAAGTGGGCATTATAGAATGAATAATGTTTGGTTAGATAATGAGAAACTTTCATATTGCAGGACTCTCTATTCCTCATCTTCATCCTATTCAGCAGCTTGAAATTCTGTTTCTTAAGTTAATGAAATTGGCTCCAGGTTTAGTTTTCATTGTTAACATATGTTGAACATTTTTTATCTGATATTGTGAATAATTTCTTGGCAAATAAGTATGTTTGAAATTGTTAATTTAAACTCTTTAGACATTAGTTAAACAGAAATAGTGAGTAAATAAAGAGCATATTTTGCCAAAACCATATAAGGCTCTAGACCAGGGGTGGCGAACTCCAGGCCTCCAATTCCGCAGTGGCTGCAGGTTTTCATTCTTACTATCTTCTTAATTAGTGACCAGTTTTTGCTGCTGATTACTTCTTTTAATTAAGTTGACTCAGGCCCGATAGTTGTTTCTTTTTCTTTAATTAGCAGCCAAACAATAACGAGACACAAAACAAGCCACCACATGACCAGCTCCCCTGTGCCCATTACACAATATCTGAAATTAAAGAGAGGTGATGGTCTTGGTAAGGTTGATCTCTCAGGTCACCAAAACATTTTGACGGTGCTCTTAGAAAGAACAGAAAAACAACAGTTTTCAAAATGTGTGCTGTGACAGAATGAGAGCAGCATCAAGCTGTGGAATTAATTAACGGGTTTAATTAACAGCAAGAATTGGCTTCTCATTAAGAAAGTGATTGGAGTGAAATTGGTTGGAGTTTGAAGCCCCAGTTTAGCTAGTCATCTGTTAGCTCGTTTCACATCTCATTTCTGCTTGGCTGTCATGAGGAATCAATTCAGAAGGCTGAACTCTTCTAACAGGGCTATTAAAGTGATGGGGGAAAAGTTAATTAGCAGTGAAAACTGGTCACTGATTAGGAAAAGGGTCAGAATGAAAACCTGTAGCCACTGCGGCACTCCAGGGGCCTCATGTATAACGCCGTGCGTAGAACTCACACTATAACATGGTGTAAGCACAAAAGCGGGAATGTGCGTACGCACAGAAAAATCCAGATGCAGGAATCTGTGCGTGCGCAAACTTTCACGTTCTTCCACTACATAAATCCCGATCAGCGTGAAAAGTAACGCACGTGCACGCACCTTCTGTCCCACCCCAACTCCTCCCAGAATTATGCCTCTTTGAATATGCAAATCGATATAAATAGCCTTCTGTGAAAAGACAATGGGAAAAGCACGGGGGAAAATATAAGAATTTCAGCGAATACCAAGTGGAGGCAAAGGAAAAACGTACTATTTGTTGGTTTAAACAGTGGTATTATCAACAAAAGAAAGTTGATCGAGCGACATAGTGTCAGAGAAACTCGAAAGCTCAAGTTCAGAAAGTCGCACAGTGCCCGAAATAAAAAAGAAGTCACATATGAAAGTCGGTGTGAAAAGGCGACTCGCAGCGGACCTTCTGAGTGTCATATGAAAGCTTATTAGGGTACAGAGAAAAAAAATAGGCACACAGTGGGAAAAAAGCACGAAATGTCAACTTTAATCTCGAAATTTCCACTTTAATCACATAGTTTATTTTGTCATTAAAGTAGAACATCATAAACTTCATCTTAAAATCGTTTATTTTACTAGTTTCTCAAGTAGCACGTTAAATGCTTTGTTCTGTGTTTGATCTTCTATGTGCTCTATGTGTGTGAATCACTACGTGCTTCCGTTCTTTCTCTTTCTCCGACAGGATACAGAATCCATTACATTCGTGATATTACAGCTCTCTGAATAATTAAAATACTGAGATGCATACGTGATATCTTTTTCATGATGACAGGAAATGAAAGCATGTTATTAAACATGGGAACACGGTGGCGTAGTGATTGTTCATATCTCACGCAAGAGGCTTGCTGCGCCATGTGCGACCTTTGATGAAATAATTTATTACAGAAGTACTGCCTCTTTCAAACGTACTAACCTCCAATTCCTGTCCTTACTTTTCCTTCTCCAAATACCCAATCGCCACACAATCAGCTCTGTAATAGACGTTAAGCCATCTGTAAGCTTAGAACGCCAATTCTTCAAAACTTTGAAGGAACATTGAAATATCTTCGTAGTACATATTTAATTATTCTATCCGTCTATCCTTCCAGTGTCGCGCCAGCACCAGCAATAATACAGCGCAAGGCAGGAGCTATTCGTGAACTAGCTAGCGTTGCGGCACCGTGTCCTCACATGTTTAGTTATTAACAATACAGATTATTTAAATTAAGTTAAAGTTTTATCTATATACTATAAGCAACATATTTTGCTGCATTTCATCTTAAAAATGATATCGTCATCATACGCACTTAGTGCAAGTTTACAGTGAGGTAATTATACTTATAAGTACAAACAGTTCTACAAGGAGCACTTGATGGACTATTTCTGAAACGCGAGGTCCGTACAGGAAACGCTTTGACGCGTTGTGGCTGAGGTACTGTGTGCTTGAAACTGTATACCGATAATTCTCTTTCCGATCAGCTGCTGCTGTGATTCCCCACTCAGATACAGTGATATAAATACTCTGAGTGGTGCAGTGAAAGTAATATGGAAAAAGATGATCCGCTGTGGCAACCCTTAACGGGAGCAGCTGAAAGAAGAAGAAGATGCAGTGAGCGTAACAATTCTAAAGCAGTTATGGTATTTGGAATACTATGGCTATTCCCTGGACCATTATATTGCTACAGGTTAATTACAATCAGATGCATTACACTAATAAATAATATGCAGTTAATTTCAGTGTATTTATAAAGCCGCGTCAGGAATGTGGGTCTATGAAAGAAAGGGTGACCACACAGGAACAGTAGCACTGCATTGACGCTGGGTGCCGCCAGTCTGCAAAACCGAGCGGAGAAATTGCGTATGCCAGGGTATGAGGTACCGTGGAAATGTGCGTGGCTTTATGCCAAGTTTAGATTTTATACATCTTGATTTTAGCATGGAAACGTTCGAACGCAACATTTCTGTGCGTACGTACCATTTATACATGAGGCCCCAGGCCTGGAGTTCACCACCCTTGCCCTAGACTCAAATGTTTCATTGTTGAGCCTACAGTGTCTTCTTTTGCTCTACAAGCCATATAGCCTGCTTAATCTAGATGCTAGATGGGAGGCCACATACTATATTGTTTAATAATGTACGCGTACAGTGTATCACATTATGTTTGATACTCTATCAACCCTTTGAGAAGCATCCAAAGTGTAACACAGTCAACAGATGTGGTTACTTTAAACATTAAGAAGGCACCAATGGAAAATCACAATAACAATGAAATATTTTCAAATAAGAAAATATCAATTAAGAAAAACAAAATGGCTCAGACTAATTCTCAACATGTTACTGACAACTACAAAAAAAGTGCCCTACTAATGCTGACTGAAAAATATTTTAAGGACAAATGACCAGAAGACAGGATTAAATATTTTGAGGAGAAATGACCAGCAGACTGGATTAAAGCAGATGGAGCCCTAGGTACTGCCTGAGGGCTGTAGTGTTTCTATGCATATTCTAATAAAAAACAAAGCATTATACTTGAAGTGGTGAAGCAGTATGCTTCGAGATGGTAAACACACAGCATAAAAGTATAATGAAGACATCCAGATTGTGGAAAAATATCAAGAATAATGTCAAAATTGGAAAACAAAAACAGTGCTGATTTTACTCATATTCTCAGATCTCCTTTAATTAGGTAAAATGGCTGTAGTGGTGTTCCATTCCACCACATGCTGTCATAACACAACATGAAAAGGATTTAAGAATTTCCAACCAAACAAGACAAGAATTAAAACTCTAGCAATGTTCTCTTGTTGGCTGTACATTTATGTTCTAAACTTAGAATAAACAAAACTACCATCAATGCTCACTGGATAGAAGTAAACAGTTTCAATGCAGCATACTTGTAGTGCACAGTTTAAAGTGCAGTATACTGAAGATAGATGGTGGGCATATTAGGTGTCCTCACCAGTGATCACATATCTTCTATTGTTCAAAAACAATAGAAAATGCTTAAGATAAATGCTTTAAATATTTTTCTTTACAACCACTTTAACTTGAAATGTTATTCCAATAAAATAAAATTCCTGCATTCTCTGCAATGAACATAAAATAACATTTTAAAATGTTGAAAATCATCAGAAATCTCCTCAAATTTGTAGTCTTTGAAAAAATTATTTCTAATATGTAAAATGGATATTCTCTTAAAATTAATACGTTTAAATACTTTACAATTCCAGTATTTCAGGATTCAAATGTGTGCCAGTCTATCAAATAATCCCGTAAAATATGCCACAAACAAAATACGCTCACATGCCCATTATGCAGAAAATGCTACCTATAGTAGCCCACTAGTGGACTTAACCCAGTTAAGGAGACGATTAGGGTCAGCTACTTGAATATAATCCTGACTTACTCTAACGTCAGAGTAATGGTGTTACCAATCAGGTTCTAAAGAAACAATGTCATGATCAAAATAAATGCAGAGTACAAAAGCATTTCTTAGGGAGTGGGGTTGTACTGAACCACCATCAAGGACACATTTCATTGAAAAGATATTTAGTAAAGTTACCAGGCTTACAAGGAGTTGGCCATTCTATTTAAACTTTTTTTCATACATAGAATCCTATAACATCATCTGGGGATGTGCTGGCCTCTTTGACCTTGTAGATAGTCAACCTTCATAACTTGACAATTAGGAATCCATGTCAAACACTGGTATTGTTGACATGAAAACTGAGTGCGCCACACTTTATTTTCACTCATGGATTCTATTTTTATGGTTTAATTTTTCATGTTTGGAAAAGATTAAATTTGTGATTTTAATATTTCTTCTGTTAATTTGATGTTCTGTGAAGCATAAGCTGACAAGATCTGTTACATTACTGACATCATGACATGTAACGCTATAAATATGACAAAGATCAAAATACTATCCCTCGATGGATGAATCTACGATGGATCATCTCATGGAGCTGGGGAATGTGAGTTCAGATGGTGTTGATATTGACCCTGAGTGAGCAATGTAAGGCAAAGCCAATGACATAAGTGGGCGGGCAGGGCACACAGCAAACAAAAAGGATCATTGGAGCTACATGGAAGGAGCTTTAGAGGCTCAAATTGGTGGCAGTCGTATTGCAGGGCAGATGATGAAGTAAATGGCCTCAATAAATCTTGCACTTGTTATGATTCCTGTTTGCATTTCATTTTTCTCACTCTTTCCTAAAGCTATACAAATAAACCGCATAATAATCCATACATATCCTCTGACCCTGAGAACAGTTTTCTGGCATCAGTTTTATATATTCAGAGTCTTTATTTTGAGGTTTACAATTTTTTACCCCCATCTTTTTAATTGCCATTTTCTATTTCTTCCAGGTGCCACTATGTTGAGGTTCGCATTGCTGCAAATTGTCACGGGCTGGGGTTGCGTGGCAGTGATGTAGTCAGTGTGAATGGAGTGTCTGTGTGTTTTTTCTCTGATTTATCTATTTGTTTTTCAACCATGTTCTTATGTTCTATCCCTAATATATATGTTTGGTTAACTGAAAACTTGATTTTAAATTGGCCCTATGTGAGGTAACAAACATTTTTCCTTGTGAGTAAAAGCTTTAAGCTACATCACCCTGCATGTATGAGAAATAATATGAATGGCACATATTATGCAATAAAGTTATCTATTCATATCCAGAATGCACTTGAAATTGTATTTAAATGACATTTTATATAAAGAACTGAAGTACATTTCTCTCTATTATAAAAAAAAATCCTGGCAGGGAGACTAGGGAGATGAGACGTGATCTTCTCGGAAGACAATTTGACGTCCCACGAGAGACACTTTAATGTTACGCGAAGACAATGTGACGTCCCACAAGACAAGGCAGTGAGACAACATTTAAAACAAGTTCACGGACATCTAACCAAGCAGATATTGGAATGCTTTTGGCAGACAGACATCATGTGCTCCCAGCTCTTAAAACAACAACAAGCGACAAGCAGAACATGCAACTTGCCAGCAGCAGCAGCAGGAAGCCACCGGATGATCCGACAGTTTATCCTTAGCATGCATTCAGCCCCCCAACCCCCCCCCCCCCTTTCACAACGCGAGCGGCAGAGACGCAAAGTGGCAAAAGGACAGCTGCTGTACAGGGTTTGAAATGATAGACACAAAGCATGACAAGCAGAAAATGCAGCTCGCCAGCAACAACAAGCCAGCAGATGATCCGACTGCAACTACTTAGTGTGCATTCAGCCCCCCCTTCACAACGCGAGCAGCAGAGACATGAAGTGGCAAAAGGACAGCTGCTGTACAGGCTTTTGATAGACGTCCACTGTGACAAAAAGAACACACATCTCGCCACCAGCAGCTGCAGAAAGACAGCAGATGATCCGATGGTATATCCTTAGCGTGCATTCAGCCGCCTCCCCTTCACAACACGAGCAGCGTTATACGTCCTGCGAGAAAGATTTAACCACGCCTGGGGCCGGAAATAAAGGACAACTATTGTTTTTACAAAAGTTTTAAAGTAAAAGTGAAAATAATGCACATGTAACAATTCCCATGAAAATAACAATCTCTTTAATTTGTATATCCAGTAAACAAAACCCGGGGGTGGGCAAGCAAAGCGAGCAGGGGGCGGACCCCCTAGTGATTTTAAAAAGAAAAGTTTAAAAAAAAGGTTGCAAACAACTGTGCAGGGAACTTGGCAGTGTACCTCTTTAAAACAGTGCATCATATACAGCTACATTATTAAAACATCATTTTAAGTTGATTTAAAATTACATCAAACCTAGCTCTGTATTGGCATCAGAGTCTAAGATCAGAGTTGAAGAGAAGCTTTTAGTTACGGTTATTCCTGTATGTTATTCATTCACTGCCTGCTTCTCCCTACAAACTCAACTGTAAGAAGTCAGCTCTCACATGGCCAATTTATATTCAACAGGCTATGTTTTTTTATCACACAGGTACCGACAGCGATTAGTTGTCCTTGGAAGTACCTTATCTTATGTCTTTTGTGATAGGCACCCTGATTAACTCCTACATTTGACCTTGGGAAATGCTACTCTCTTTCTAAGGTAAGTCACCTGATAAAATCCAGACCTTCCTCAGGTGAATTACTGCTACTATAAGTTGTCCACATCGCACCTTGTGTGTTCTTTTCCTTTTCCAATCCAAAATGCCTTGTTGGTCAGCACAGTTCCTTTTATGCTACTGTAGCACCAGACCCACAGACTATACCCTTCCTATTTCCTTAGAGATCACAGTCACTGCACTGTCAGCGTGCATAGCACCACCCCTTCTCACCCTGTGCCTGAATGACATTCTTGAGGAGTGGGTGTAAAACAAGCTAATTGGGTCATTTAATGTCAAATTTCAAAGGTGTGGCCTATAGGTCGTTGTGCCATCCAGTCTTTATAAATATTTATCAGGTGTATGAGACTTCTTGACTCCCTTCTTTGCATGCTACTGGAAAATCTTGTGTGCTGAAGCACAGAAAGATATGCGAGAGAACCTTAGACCTTAGAAGGAACATGGTGTGTGACTAGGTTTGAGAATGTTATCATTTTCTAGCCCACTTTTAATAGTATGTTACAATATGTATACCATGTTTAATACCAGGCCATTATTATCGCATAGATTTTTTAAATATTGTTATTATCTGGTTGATATAATTGTATTGTACAAATTTCTCAAGTAAATATCAAAACTAAGTTAGATTTTCTAAGACCTAAACAAACAGTCTAGGGTTTTCCTTGTTGAGTAATACCTTTATACATTCCTTCAATTCTAGTAAATTATTCATTGCACTCACAATTCTTTTTTTGTCATACAGAAAATAATTTCCTCTAATTGTAAATTCTGCAGGGTATGGGGTCTAACGCACTTGGAAAAGCATTTAAGCTCATTTTCTGGTGCAAATTGTAATGATGAAAGGTATAACAATTAGAACGCAACAATTTTCAAATCACATTAACTTAAACTAGATGGCTTTACTTCTTGTCCCCCTGGCTAAAACAGACTAATTTACAAGCTTGAATTTCTACATGTGGGATCTCTTCAGCCCTGGAGTTTCCTAATATAAATCCAACCTGAATTTAAAGAAGTTACGAAATAAATGCAATTTAATACTTACAGCAGTTTTCTTCCTTGCAGATGCTTCTGGAAGGCACATTTTAAATGATGCATATCAGCTTTGCTTTTTCCAAGTGCTTGGGTTTATTACTTTGAAAGATTGCTCTATATTAACAAAACACTGCAAGAAATCTTTTCAGCTCGCTCATGCTAATTTGAATATTGCAGTAAGTGTAAAGCATGCACAGTATTTACATGCAGGATTGGTAAAATGGGGACATGCAGAAATTATTAATCATGAAATACTAACTGCTGTAGAAATATCCTTTATGTAACAAAATGAATAATAGCTGATGGAAAATCTTTAGTGGCTGGAATATATTGCAGGTAAGAGACATAGTAACTATGTTTTCTTCACTCTTATTTCTCACTGTAGTCTTCCATAATATTGTCAGTTTCCAATACACAAGTTTAAACTGTCTTACATGCGCTACTATAATGTCATCACCTTGGAAATTGTGGCTTATAAAACCTGGCTTATTCATGCAGTGTCATGTAATTGCTAGATTATCTGACACAAGCCATCTATTTTTTACCACTTTGGGAATCCACAATATTATCTGAAAAAGAGCAGCAGAAATGTATTTAATCCTTATAAACAGTATACCAGGCCATAAACCAAAGTGATATAATAGAATAGGGAACTAGGAAGTCATCTTAGAAAGAAGCAGTTTTAATGTATTGTTTATTCCAAGTAAGTGGAAATGAAAACTAAATATTTTTTCACATTAACAGCACAGTTATGCTAATTTTAAATACAATGATTATGTTTATATAATAGGAAGACAAATCTATATTGTGATAGGTTTTATGCTCAGTAGACTTCTCTTTTTCTACTACTTGTATCTCTCAAGTGTAAAACTATTAAAGTACATCTATACTTTCTATTAAAGGAAACTTCTCTTTACTTCCTAATTATAAGTGTGATCAGACTATTTGTATATTCATTGCTATTTATTAGAAGACTATACTCTATAATCTGAGCATAGCCCTTCTTATGATCTTCTGCTTGAAAATCACTGTAAATTAAAAAAAAAATTCAAGCACATATGCAGATAATTTCAATATTGTATGACAGAAAGGTTTTAATCAAAGGGCATAACTAATTTGAACAAGGGAGGAGTGTGCTTAAGCCAACTCTTATATCACTTACATATATTGTCTATTTTAAGATAGACCACAGTTATTGAGGCTCAAGGAATGTGTCTCTAATACAGATGTGAGCAACACTGGAGCACCTCAAGGAACAGTCTTCTCTCCATGTCTTTTCACTCTACACCTCAGACTAAAAATATATAACACCAGGTCATGTCACTTGCAGAAATTCTTAGATTATTTTGCTGCTATGGAGTGAATCAATAAGGGGGATGAAACTGAGTATAAGATTCAGGTGGAGAATGTTGTTTCTTTGTGCTGAAAGAATTGTATACAGCTTAAAATCATTAGCAAAACCAACTAGTTATTGACGTTCGCTGCACCAAAGAGCCTCTATGTCTGGTCACTACTGAGGGAGTGGATGTAGAGCTGGTGCACTCCTACTACAAGTAATTTTAGTCCATTTCAAATACAGGTTGGACTTGTTTTGTAACTTAGATGAACTATATAAGAAAAGGTCAAGCAGGTTGTTTTTCCTTAGTAGACTGTGTCCCTTTAATGTTGGAAGTGACATCCTTCACATCTTCTATTACTCTGTGATGGGCTAGTGTGACTTACTATGTTGTATTGTGCTGGGCTGGTAACTTTACTTCAAGAGAGGACCACCGAAGCAACAAACTAATTAAAAGGGCAAGCACAATTATGGACCACATTCTGGACCCCTTGGAGGTAGTAGCAAAGGAGAGAATAAAAACAAAACTGAGTGTCATTATGAACAATGCTGCCTATCCTTTAGCTGACACACTGACACTGAGTCATCACAAAAATAGGCTTCATCACAATAACACCTGGCAAAATTGGAAACTAAGGTTAAAGCTATCTTATTTAATAATGTGCTACCTTAATTTAAAACTACAAAACGTCAACAAAAGTTCAGAAGCAATGTCTATGACCAAACAGTGAACTTTGTGAGCTGGAATGTCAAAGGTCTCAATCACAAATTAAAGAGAAAGAGAGTATTCTCTCACCGAACAGGTTTAAAAGCCAAGATAGAATTTTTACAGGAGACCCACTTATTAAGCAAGGATCAGTTTTGGTTGCAACAAGATTGGACTGGCCAAATATTCTAATCCAGCTATACAAAGAAAACTAGAGTTGTGAGAATTTTAATACATAGAACAATTTCATTTGTAGTATCAGGTGTAGTTTCTGATTCTGAAGGGTGATACGTTATGGGTAATTTATTTAATTGTAAAGTGATTTTGATAAATATATACGCACCCATTGTGGATGATATGGATTGCATCCATTCCTACTGTGAACACTCATAAAATTATAATGGCAGCGGATTTTAACTGTTTTAAATCCAGAGCTGGATAGTTCTTCAGCCACAGGGGCGATAACATCTAACACTGCAAAAACAATTACACAGTTTGTAATTGATCATAACTTACTCAGTCCCTTGGAGATTTCTAAATCCAAACTCACTAACATATTCCTTCTTTTTACCAGTACATTATTGTTACTCAAGAACTGATTATTTCTTTATAGATAACAATTTTTGGCCTGTGATCAAATCTTACAAGTACGATGCTATTGTTATCTTCGATCACGCCCCTCTGATCATGGAGCTCAAATCATTATGCCCCACATAGACGTCTTACAGTTGACATCTTAACTCACTTTTATTAGCTGATGAGAACCGAACAGAATTTATATCCAAGCAAATTGATTTTTTTATAGACAAATGCATCCCCACAGGTCTCTGCAGGAATACTTTTGGAAACTCTGAAGGCACTTTGAAAAGGATCCATTTTTTCATATCTCTCCCACAAAAATAAATTAGTAACCAAGAAGGCATCAGAGTTAATCAGTGACATTACCAGAATAGATCAAGAACACGGCAGGTTCTCAAATGAAGCACGTTATAGGAAAAGAAAGGCTTTGCATTCAGAACTCAGCCACTGGACAACAAAAGAAGTGGAACAACTCATTTTTAAATCACAACATCATTACTATGAACACGGAGAGAAGGCTAATACGATCTTAGCTCAATAAATACACAAGCAGGAAGTTTGCAATTCAATATCAATAATTACCAACACAGAGACAAAATCATTGGCCATACAAATATAATGCACATTTTTAGAGAATACTATAAGTCCTTTTATTCTACTCAGTTTAAAGAGGACAAGACACACTCTAATGCATTTTTCGATACATTATAGATACCACAGCTAGATACTCTCAGTGCATAAGTGGATAAACCTCTGACACTCTCAGAATTACTAGATACTGTAAACTCACTTCAGAGTGGTAAAGCAGCAGGCCCTGATGGCTACCCTGCCGAATTTTATAAAAAATTTTCAACTAAGGTAGCTCCCGTTTTATTAGCAACATATATAGAAGCCAGAGACAATAAAATTCTACCTCAAACTTTTCACCAAGCACTAATTACCATCTTTCCTAAGAAAAATAAGGATTTATTACAATGTGCATCATACAGACCATTCTCATTTCTGAATATTAATGTTAAGACACTCTCCAAACTTCAAGCTAGAAGGATTGAGAAAGTGCTTTGTTTGGTAATATCACAAGACCAAACTGGATTTAAAGGCAGACACTTAGCTTCTAAGCTTCAATGCCTGTTTAATGTAATATATTCACCCTCAAAGTCTAACAACCAGGAGATCTTATTATCTCTGGCTGCAGAAAAAGCATTGGATATGGTTGAATGGGACTACCTATTTACTACATTGCAACAAATTTGTGCATGGATCCAACTACTGTATACCAGTCCAGATGCTTCAGTCTGTATTAAAGTTATTTCAGACTACTTCAAACTAGAATGTGGTACTAGACAAGGATGCCTACTGTCACCACAGCCATTGGCTGTTCACTTTCAAAATGCTTTTGAGATTAAGGGGATTATCAGAGGAGGACCTGAACTGATAATGTCACTGTATGCAGATGATATGGTACTGCACATATCAGATTCACAAAATACTGTGTCTGCAGTCCTAACAACACTAACAGACTTTCAAAAGATTTCTGGTCTCAGAGTTAATTTTAATAAAAGTGTGCTCTTTCCATTGAACTTTTGAGCACACAATATTAGATTGGACACATTCCCTTTTATCATCGCAGATCAGTTTAAATATGTACAGGTAAACATCACAAGTAAACATAAAGCTCTTTATCAACAAAATTTTGCTGTCTGAATGGAAATGGAAAAACTTAAGCAAGACTTGCATAGATGGTCTACCCTTCATCTCACTTTAGCTGGAAGAATTAACACTGTCAAGATGAATACCCTTCCTAAGCTTCTTTTTCTGTTTCAGAGCATTCCCATATACATTAACAAATCATTTTTTTAAAATTAGATTCAATCATAACCTTATGTGGAATTTAAAACATCCACACATCCAAAGGGTGACTCTACAATGAGCTAAAGCAGAATGAGCATGGCTCTACCTAACCTTCAACTTTATTACTGGGCAGCAAAAGTAAAAGCTAAAAAAACCTGGACATTGACACAAATTAGATGAATGCACAACAGGCTTGGTCCGAAATAGAAATAAAATCCTGCAGTACTTCTTAAAATTTCTTGCTTTGTGCACCAATAAATATAAGTTATAGTCAATCCAACAACCCAATTGTCCTTCATTCATTAAGAATATGTAACCAATGTAGGAAGCACTTCCAGATAGAGAAGCTTTTATCTGTGGCACCACTTCATGATAACCACCTTTTTCCACCCTTTCAAACTTGCATAGTTTTTAATGTTTGGAAAATGTAAGGGATTAAATCACTTTGAGATTTATACATAGATAATGTCTTTGTATTTTATTAAAAATTACACCCCAAATTTAGCTTCCCATCAACACAATTTTTCCACTATTTCCAAATTAGAACGTTTGCTAAACAAAATCTGCCATATTTTCCTCACTTCCCACCTATTTCTATTCTGGAAGATATATCGATTAGTTTTGAGGAGTCAGACAGCATTTCTATAATATAAAAACATTTTAAGTCCCTTCCTTTCAAAGATCCCACAGTACAGTGAAAAACCATCTCTTACTCAACATTTCAGAAAAGGAGTGGAAGGTAGCCATGCACAGAATTCACTCTAACGCCATATGCACAAAGCATACCATTATTCAGTTTAAAATCTTTTATCGAGCACTAACATCTTTTATCTACCTCATTTAAAATCGTCCAAAATGTTTCCAGCACAAGATCCAACCTGTGAACTTTGCAATCGAGCTCCAGCCTCATTGGGCCATATGTTTGGGCCTGCATCAAACTAACATCATTCTGGACCAGGATCTTTAAATGCCTATCAGACAGCCTTAGTGTGACAATCACACCTAATCCATTAACAGCTGTGTTTAGTGTCCTCACATATGGTGGTATAAAGTGGAGAAGGACAAACTAACTGTAATTGCCTTGGAAAAAATTAAATTCTCACTTAGAGAATCTGTTCAAAACTTTTTTAAAACCTGGCAGGATATAATCAATAACATTTTAGAATAACCTTTTATATTGGGGAAAAGGATTTTCTTCCCTATTTTCTACTCTTAACGTTATACTCTCACTGTTGGCCTTCCTCTGTTTCTCTTGGATGAGGGATGAATTGAATTTAGTTTTAAGTTTTACTTGTTTGTATGCAATGTTACATGCTTTTAATAAATTCAGTAACAAAGAACACTGCATATTGGACATTATATAGTCTGAGCACAATGTCCCTTGCTTTATATTTAACAGTTTCTTAGATTTCTTATTATAATATTTTAATTATTATAATAGTCCTGACACTCAATAATATCACTCATTTTCTAGTTGATTGATAAGACTTGTTGGACTACTTGTGCATTTTGTGTCACTTATTTAGTTTGTTTGTATGCTGCTGGTCTCTCATTATTTCCAGTGGTTAAAGATATCCACCATGTCATGATGTCAACAGAGGGGTGACCTGATGAAAAAGTACAGTAACACGTAGGGTGTAGTCATATTGTCGTACCAGCTGTTTAGAGACACTAGAAAAACTGACCTACAATTGTCATCGGACTGTAAGCTCAAGCACCCAAGTACCTCAAATATCTTTCTTCTTCATAGCAGTTTATCTTTTACTCTTTTTACACTAGACTTTTCCTTCTTTTTCTCATGATATTTTACTATTGCTTTAATATGCCTATAAACCAAACTATGTGGCCTTAGATTTTAAAGCTTTTCCCATAAAACTAAACACAATTCTTCATTTCTCAAGGCAAGCAACCTCATTCCTGCATGACAGAGATAAAGTTCTAACAATGTGCTCTATTTGCCACTATTTGCCAGATACTTTATATAAGCACATATGTCACTTTGCAATACAGTACAGGCATAATTTGTTTCATTGCATTAACAATGTTTAACTCTATGAGTATCTAAAAACAAACCGCAACAAATTGTAACAGTGCAAAATCCAGCAATAATTCTCTGATCCTAGCAAGACAACTACTTAGGTACTGTATTTTAATATTTTAATTTAATATTTGCATGAAAGTAGAGTCCTATAATTATTTTGTCATTCAGTTCTGTGAAGCAGTATTTCATCAAAGGTGATTTGATAGCAGTATTCAGTCACTTATTATTTTTTCTCCAGTGGAAAGAAACTGAATAAAATTGTGTATATGATCCATGACCCATACACTGATGCATTATTAAAACCATTAATCAAAAGAAACTGGTCCTTTGTTTTCTCAGGTTTTCTTTTTCAATGATTAGGTTTTGTCGCTTAATTGTTTCAACAAATTGACTGAAAAAGATCAGACACAGATGAAAATAACAGTAGATCCTACCAAGGAGGCACCAGTTCCATGTCAATATTGTGAAATTCCTTGAAAGCTAAGTTTCCCCAGAGTTGAAAAAGAAAATTTAACCAGGAGATGAAAAGTTGTTTCTATAAGGAGACATGCACACATACTCAAAAGGAAAAGAAGATCAAAATTTCACAGGGCCAAAGATACAAAAAAACACAAAAGCTAAAAATCAATGTTCAAAAATCAATAGCTCAAGCATATACCAAACTAGAAATCTGGAAGCTCTGACCAAAAAGTATTTTCAGAAATCACCTCTGTCATGGTTTAGGATTCATCCCTGCCTTAATTGTGCTTTCTGTTTATTTATTTTTTGTTGCCTTTTAAATATTATTTTGTAAACATTATTAATTTTGTCTTTGTTTTCATTTTGTTACATTATATAAAGATTATTTATTGATCATTTTTGTTTATTATTAATTTTAGTTCTCTGTTGTCTAGCCCTTTAAAGTTTTGTTATTTGTAGTCAGTATAAGACAACTAAAGAGGCGGGGCCACCTGATGCTGTAACTAAGGGACCGCTCCATTGTTATTTACGATGAAGCAGCAGATGAAATGGCTGGTTTAACATTGCTTCTTTTTGTTTTTTGATTTGTAATTCTTTCTTTGCTGGATTTGCTGGCTTTGACCCCGATCTTGTTTCAAAGTACTGTTATTGATGTTGTGTTTTTGAATTTGTTTGCTTTTAGTTCTGCCTTTTAGGCAAACCTACTTTTGCTCTTTAGTTTGTTCCTGCCCTATTTTTGGTCATATTTAAATCCTTTAAACATTAAAGGAACTCTGTTTTGTCATTCAACCAGAGGCCATTAAGGCTTTCCTCTCCTTATTTTTGTTTAGACAAAAGTAATACTTTCAAAATGGCTGCTTGATGATATCAAAACATAACATCAAATGTAAATAACAATAAGAAAAATAAACCATAAATGTGAAAAAAATAAGAAAGATACATTCAAAGTAGTAAACAAAACAAACAAACAAACCATTCCTTGCATCATCCATCAACAGCAGGCACTTATAGCCAACGGCAATCTTTTTGGATTAGCTTTCACGGAGAGCTGCTACAGCGCTGGGGGCCTGCAGTTGCCCCGGCAAATGATAGGTTGTCTTCTACAGACACAGCGATCGCGCTTCAGGACGCTCTTCGGTTAGAACCTTACAGTGTTTCATCCTTTCAAACACAATAAAAGAGCAATATAGTAATAAACCATTTCAGAAAAAGCACTCCTGTTCTTCGTGAAAGATTCAGATGAAAGTGCCTGTGGCACTTGTTATTTCTAAATAGAAACTGAAAATGAAAACAAACTACCTAATTAAAAAGGCAATTCATTTAAGGTCAGTAATTAACACATATATAATAATATAATTTTGAAATGTCCATTGCTATATTGACTTGTATGGTATTGGAAAATCAATTTAGGCAGAAAATCACAATATTTTGCAACTGCTTTAGATATATTGTTTACACAAATGAAACTTCAAAACTAAAATGCAACATAGTGACATTATAGTAGAATGTTAAAATGAAAAAAACAATTGCGTAATAATATTAATGAATGATTGTGCTCAGTCAGTATTAAAAACATATTACTTCTCTTTGTCTTTGTATATTCAGAATTCATCCAGCATTTCTACTCTGAGATCCTTCAAACTTAATAAATATATCTTAACAGTCCTATGTGTCCATAATGTAATCCAGTAGAAAAAAAATTATATATAGTTTTGGCTTTCTCCAATATCACATTTTCCTTATTATTGTCATTAAACTGTCTGAGTCACTTTCTTTATTAAACAGAGATCTGATGGCATGCCATACTATTCAAATATTTTCATACAAAATCAGGGCTGGATTAAGACCTTTAGAGGTCCTAAGCACTTAAAAGATTTTGGTGACTCAATATATGTGTATATAATTAAAAATTTTAAACAATAAAAAAACATAAAATAAAATTGTATTTTTCCAAATGAAACAAAACTTACAGTAAGATGGAAAATAATGTGTATTTTGCAGATTTGCATCATATGGTCAATGGTATATCTGGCAATGGAAAATTTCTGTGGCACCCCCCTTCCCTTCCCTTCCCTTGATACCCTAAGCACATACTTATTTTGCTTAATGATTCATACAGCCCTGTACAAAATGATCCCTGTAATCTGTCTTTTGGGGTATTTTGGTCAACGTTCATGCTATAATTTTTACTTTTTCTTTCGTTGCTTTTGCCTTTACTTTGTATCAATTTTTTTGTTTGTGGTTTGGTATTTTCAGAAGTGCTAAGTGAGTACATTTCTGTGAATATGCACAGTCAAGCCAGATGCCATGGGCACCATATTGAAAATTCATTTAGCAAGCCCAAAAGTTGCTAAGAATTTGTTTTGTTTGGATAAGTAACAATTCTTCCAAAAAGAACAAGAAAACAACAAGGCACTCCTTTAAACTTGTTGTCTTGCTTGTTTTGCACTTGTTAAAGTGAACATCCAAATTTATATTTCTTCTTAGTTTTTTTGGCTAGGAAGAAACCTTGTGTATTAATTTTTGTTCACTAAGCTGAATTCTGATACCAATAATACCATATGCAGGAGATAAACCGTGCCAGACACGCACCTCTGATTTTGTGTGCAGGTTGTTTGTAATAGTCAGGGTGGATTCCGTACACAATCAACAATTGAAATAAGAAATGTTTCACATATGACTGACTTAACACTTGATAGAAAAGGAAGGAATGAATGACAGAGAAAGATTTACTTGGTGGAGGGGTGGCTGGGGGGGTCCTCATGCATTCGCCGGAAGAACTTATAGTACACATTATATTTGGTACACATTGTGTAGTTGTATTTCTTATAGAACGTTCCCTTCAGGTTCCATAGGCAAATAGTTTACAGGTAGCATGTCTGAGTCCTCAGAATCAAAGTCATCCCAGAAGTATATAATGTAGCATTATTTGTAGATGTGCAAACTTTTCTTGATATATTAAAGAGATTTGAGTTTTGAATGCTGACCTTGCATTGCCAGGTGCTAATTCTGTCTCTTTTAAAAAAGAAGAAAAGAAAATCTACTATCTTTAGTGGTTGCATCAAAGAAGCCTGAGGTCATGTTGGAAAGTGATGTAGTACAGTAGCTAAGACAATAGCAAGTTTGTAATGTCAATCTATGTTTTTGCTGTTTAATGGTGAACAAAACACTTAACTTGCCTTCCTCTTACAGTAAAATATCTACAACTTAACAAATATAAAGTAGTTCTTCACCAGGAGATGTTGTTCAGTGCAGAAAAGAGATACTGTATATACATAAATGTTACTTGTTTATATGTTTACATTGTGCAGATGTGGAGTTTTCCTGTTATTAGGCAGCAATGTTTTATAGACACTGGTTTTTGGAGATGACCCCTGGTCCTAGACATGACAGTAGCATAGCTACCCATATACTAAATGGGACAATTCACTTGGGGTGGTGTTAATGAATAAGAAATACTTTGTTAAAGAGAAGTGCTTATAGTAAAATGAGTGAGGAAATGTATGAGTTGGAGAAACATTATTGAATAAAAAGGTGGCTGTATAACAGAAGTTTTTATTTCAAGCATTGTTCAGGTGTTTCATTAATTATATGTATTGTTTGTTTGCTCTACTTTTGCCCGATTATCTTGCAATAGAAACTTCATTAAGGTTGTGTATTGTCTGGAAAAACGCTCATGCTACAATGTAAAATATAAAAGTCTGTTCTTACTTTATTTTGCATCGTTGGATTATCTGACCTTCTTGCCAGTTCTCATTTTATGCCTTCTTAAATAGATTAATAAATACATATTTTGTCAAGCCTTCTATATGTCAAACGATATTGGAATCTCCCTTGAAAAGCTATATTTCTATAGACAGGAAGAATCTTAAGCTAAATCCTTTTTGTAATATATATGGAAATGTTATATTTACAGTTATGTAAGCCTAGCTGGGAATACTTTTACATTTCACTGTTGCAAATCCAGTAAACGCTACTGGCTTATTTCCAAACATTTATTACATTTTCCTTTGTGATTTACAGGTTGTTTTTTTTTTGCAAGTCCACAAAGTTGATGCAGCATGCTAGTGTTTCAAAGGTTGAAAGGTAAATAAAAATCAGATTGAACAGGTTTTAATTTAAGTTTAGGATAAACAAGCACAGGACAGCATCCTGAAATATACAGTGAAATGTAAAAATGGAAATTTGTAGTGTGACAGGATGTCATTCCACACCCCTGGTTAATGGCAAAGAGCTCAGAGAATTCTTTATCACACAAGGGTTAGGGTTCTAAAATCTCTAGTACTGTAGAAGGGAATGGTATTAGGCCTCATCACAGCATGTTCCTGACTGAGCAACAGAATCACTTCTTGGGTCATTTGGAAGTTGGAACCAATTCTAAATCACAGACCACCAAATTAGAATGTTTTTGATGGTCCATGCACTCCTGGTCCCTAAACATATTTTGTAAGACCAGGCCTGAAAGTGCAGTTTTTCTCCTTTATAGGGTCAGACACACTTGGAAGATTTTACTGTTTCTACTGTTTTGTTAATAAAGACAGCAGCGCTAATTTGGACATCCCTGCAGCACTCTAAAATGGTACGAGAATCCTCACTGGGCATTGTATTTTTCTTATACTTCAATATCTTCAAGGCTCTTACTTTTCTTAAACATGCTATTGTCTGGTGCTACCCAGCTAAAGTGCAGATGGATTCTACTTTTTTTTAAATCGAGTTGAAATAATGCGAAAAAAAAAATTGAAGTCCTCTATGGATTGTTGGTTCAGGTGCAGGTTCAGGTTGGGGAGCAAACACTGGTACAGTGTGTTGCTGCACCCACCACACAACGAAACAGCTCAGGATCCTGGTTGGGAACCCCCAAGGCAGACATTATTTTTAAAATGAAAAAGGTCATATATGTTAACACTATGTTGAAAACAAAGTAGAAGTCATCACCAGTATTATGTAAAAAAAAATCTTATTTTTAAGGAAGAAACAGGAAACACACAAAGTCTTGTTTTTCTCTCTTTCCAAGAGATCTATTTTGTTATTCTTCATTGTTCTATGGGAGTTACAGTCCTGCATATTCCTAGCTAACATACAGTAGTTAAATCAGACAGTAGCTAAATTAAGTGGTGTCAGTCTTATTATTAGTGATGAGCAAACTCACATCGCCTCAAGTTCGGCAAAATTACAGAAATGTTCCCAAACTTTGCCCAACTCCGCAAAATGCACTGAAGTCAATGGAGAACGAGAAACTGAATTAGTTTTGAGTGGTTTATAAAGGTGGGGTGATCTTTTAAGTGTCACTGAGGGCTAACTAAAAATCTGCCAATTAGGCTGCACTGATAATTGTGGCCAAATATGTGATCTGAGCTGTGAGGTCACACTTTAGCCATGCATTGAAACAGTGGTGTGGGAACCACTTGTTCTGTTTTTTGAAGTTGCCTGACCAGGTACACTGAGAATATTTTTTTTTGTTTCTTAGTATCAGTGCAGATGCTTAATACTTTCTTCTTCCATTAAGAATAAAGAAACACCTTGCAAATAGCAAACTTTAGGAGTTACAAATTTGGCAAACATCAACATCTAGTAACTAGTTGCATAAAGAAAATGTATTTATATTAAATTAATTTATATAAATAGGTAAAATTACAAAGTTACAGCTGAAATTACTTAA
The DNA here is from genome assembly GCF_900747795.2 of Erpetoichthys calabaricus. NCBI lineage: Eukaryota > Metazoa > Chordata > Cladistia > Polypteriformes > Polypteridae > Erpetoichthys > Erpetoichthys calabaricus. Next base: position 244,765,104 of record NC_041395.2, on the reverse strand, counting down.
ATTTGTATTTGTGAGTGGATTACTGAATTCTCGATATACAAAACTAGATGTGTTGAGCATAGCCATTGCTATCCATGAAGGTCTGGACACAACATTGCAAGTAAATAAGTACAATGTTTTGTTCAGCAGTCTGGAAAGAGAAGCAAGACTGCTACTGTATGTGTCTTGTTGTAGAATGCATTTGAAATATGAATAGTTTGTTAATTCTGTAATATTTTTAAATTTTTTGGCACAAAATGTGTACTTTAGAGTATAAAAGATTAACAATCATATACAGTCGATTACGCATAATTGGGCCACCGGTTAATTGGGGCAGCTGCTTATTTGGGCCAAGTCTCAAGGAATGAAAACCAAAATAATAAACTAATACATAATTTAAACACTTAATTGGGACAACATTGTGCTTAATTGGGACAGTAGCAGACGCGTGCTGCAAGTCAGTCATCTATCGTCGCCCGTCGAAGAAGCACTGGTAAGTTTAGATAGTACAGTCTTAGAGTGGAGTAGCACATGTCTGCTTAATAGTCTACCGTCACCACTACCGAACCGTATTCAGTTACCCCTACACCACCTCGCGTGTACGTATAACATATAAGTAAACTTTTTTCTTTGTCAATTTTATTTATAAAATTATAACCCTTGCCAAGATGCCAAGAAATTATTTTACACTTTCAAGTAAAATTGCTTTGCTGGATAAAATTAAAAGCCAGTCATTTAATACAAGCCATCGTAGGCTCGCTGAGATAACTGGTGTACCAAAATATACCATAGTGCGTCTCTTACAACAAGAAAATCAACAGCGTGAGAAATGGGCATTACAGAAAAGACGAACTGCAAAGGACAAAGTACAAACTTACAAAAACAAAAGACAAACTACACTTGATGCATTTTTGCAGCATTAAATTGTATGTACATACCTAATTATTTTACTTTAGAATTTATTATTATTTTTTCTTCACAGCTTATATTATTTTCTTATAATGTATATTTGGGTTCAATAATTTTATTAAAATATTGAAAGAAAATTATTTATTGTTTAATTTTATGTGGAATTCGCTTAATTGGGGCACCCGCTTAATTGGGACAAAATGTCCTTGTTCTAATGTGTCCCAATTAAGAGGAATCGACTGTACTTGCAAATTATGATTTTGGTCAAAAGCATTTCAAGATAAAGAGTAAAGAAGTAATTTGTTATCAAATATTCTCTGCTACTTTCACTTCTGATGTTGCAAGGCAGTACAACCAAGTGTCAGCATTTGTGAGATCTCTTTGTACCAGAGAATGTAAAATACATAAAACAGACAACTCATGAGGGTCTTCAAATATGTGAAGTGCGTACATTTTCAAATTTTTTACTGAAAGCTTCTGCAGCTCATGAACAGATAATCTGCCAAAGTGTATATACTTAATGAATTGCTTATATATATAGTAGCAAAACATTTTTGCAAAATATATACAGTATCTATATATGTAATTCACTAAGCTGCTGCCAGCACAAGCAAGACACCCATGGAAGCACGCAGGACGGAGCCACGCCCACCAACTCTAAGACCATTGGATACGACGACAACTTGCAGACCCACGCCCACCAACTCGGACGCAGCAACTCACAAAAAACGGCGTCATTGGATACGACGACAACTCGCAGAGCCACGCCCACCAACTCGGACACAGCAACTCACAGAGCAGGGCGTCATTCGCGTTTGTCTCTGCTACACTCCACATGCACCTCTGAAGAAGCATGTTTGTTGTGGATGTGAATCGCTGTATGCAGCGTGTAAAACAGTTTGTCGCAGATGTGAATCACTGTATGCGGCGTGTAGAACAGTTTGCGAGGGGTATCCCATGGTCTTACAGTTGGTGGGCGGGTCTCTGTTAGTTGCTCTTGCGAGCGGGCACATGACCAGGCAGCGTGTATGCTTCAAGAGCGAGGGTGGATGCGACAGCACCATCTACGAAGAATCATATTTGTCGCGGATGTGTTCCACCCTCCGCACGTGCCCGCCATCCAGCCCCGTCCCTCGCTGTGGGAGGTGGGGGCGCGGCGGTGGTCCTCCAGTTTTCAGTCACGGACAATTGTATGCTGCTCTCTCCAGAGTTCCCTTACAGTCGTATCCTCAAACCCACCCCATAAGAAGAATCACAGTTTGTGAGGGGTATCCTATGGTCTTACAAGTGTCTATGCTTCGATGTAAATCGCTGTATGCAGCGTGTAACACGCAGTATTGTATGTTGCCCTCTCCAGAGTTACATCTTTTCATTCACCTACAGTCGTATCCTCAAAACCATCCCCATTTGGACAACTGTGTCTTTCAGGGAGTGTTCATCCATCAATACATAATTATGCGGTGTATGCTACGCCGCGGGTTGGCTAGTTAGTTTTAAAGAGTGCATTATTTTAAAAAGTGAGTAAACCAGGTTGTGTGTTAGTCTTGACTATTTTCCTTCAGTCTATGACCCATGACACCATCACATTATTATTTTTATTAATTAATATAAAAGAGGCTTCTCTTACTTTAAAGATGCATTTATGAGAATTTTCTTGCATCTCTTTTATATTCCCCAAATACCTGATTCATAGTTTACAACAATTTTTGAAGTTTTCTTCATTCCCATCTAAAATTGAGAAAATAGTCATATAATTGCATTAGGAGGCCAATCATGTGGGCTTCTGCTGTCTGCATTTATTGACTTCTTTTCTATCAGGGTCAAAAATGAATTTAAGAAAAATGTAAAACATGTTTTGTTTTGTTTTGTTGAATCATTATACATGCAACAGGTCTACTGCACTATTTGACATTTTTAAATGTGGATATCAAGTGAAGCTTGGGTGCCTGTCTTTAGATATGGCTTACCTGTAAAATAAGAGGAGCTGGTGCGTCTTAATTTTGGGTTCAGAAATTTGCATCAATGATAACCCAATGAAGAAGCTGAATTTTTCCACTAAGGTTTAAATTTTATATTAAGCAAATAGAGAAAATAAATACACACATGAACAAAAAAGTTAAGTTTAATATGCTGCAACATTGATACATACATATATTTAAACTCAGCAATATTTGACATTTTTCTGTAAAAAGTTGACATGCTCTGAGTAAACCTAGCTGGAAAGTACAATAGTGAAAATGTATTCATAACTAGGGGGTTACCCCCTGCTCACTTCGCTCGCCAACAAGGCCTGTGCTATGCGCCAGCCACTTCGTGTCTCTTGCCGCTCGCATTGTGAAAAGGGAGCTGAATGCACCTCAAGGAGATGCTGTGGCTCCTCCGAAACCCCCACTTAAACAGTGATACAATGGGAAACAAATACAGGTTTTTTTTTACCTTCTGTTTGCTCGATCAGCTGCTGGCTTGCTGCTGCTACTGTGCCACGTGATCTGCATCTCACACTGCACTTCAAACATTTAAAAGCCTGTACAGCAGATGTCCTCCTCTTTATCTTTTATTTCTGGCCCCAGGCGTGGTTAAATCTTTTGGCACAAAGTCTTGTCTCGTGGGACGTGATTTCTTGATATTTTATTGTTTATAATTTAAAAACAGAATTAGAATCTGAAAATCTAACAGCATCACATTGAAGTTCAATAAATTCTGAAAAGAATGATACCAAACATATATGTAAGTTTTAAAATAATCCCGATTTAAAGCGTGACAAAAAACGTCACATAAAAACGTCACATAAAATCATTGCAGAAACTCGTTGCACTTTTGGGCTTAGGATTTTATATACAGTATAGAGCGTAGATATAGAATTTCTTCATTTTGTATGGCCTTTCCAACACTTTCATTTCCTGGTGGCTCACCGAGTCTACTAATTAGCCAATACACTATTGCACTTAAACTTCAAATTTTCTTGCTAGGTAGTTACTTTAGGAAAGAAAAGCACACATATATTAGCCTTTTACTTATTCACTTTGAGATGAACATGACAAATTTTAACTAAAAAAATGTTTTTTTAGCATTGGTTATCTGAAGGATCGAATCATAACAAGTACAAAAAGCAATTCAATCAGAAGAAATGTCTAGGAAAAAGTAAAACTTGCCCAGAAATATTTTTTCATATTTTTTTATTTTTGAGTTTGAACTTTCTTTGAGGTTTTATTAACATGCAGCAACGAAATGTCTAGAATTAAGGCTTACTTTTGGAGCTGTTGCTCAGAGATGAAGTGACCTAGTTGAACTTTCTTTACTGGAGTGCTTTTGAGGTAGATGGCTTAACTGTCAGAAGAACAGGAAGTTTAAATTACTTTTCCAGGAAATATCTAAATAATTTCTGCTTGACCTTAATCAGGTTAATATAAAGCAATCACTACAACCAAATAATAATAATAATAATAAAATATTACTTGTGGTCTTGGATTTTGAAGATTCTGTCTCTGAGGTTAAATGGCAGTTAAGTGTGTCCCAGTCATCAAGTCATCAAAGATGTGCTGTGCACAGGCTTCAGACAAACCCCTGCTGATTTGTATTGTGGGAGCCCTCTGGCTACTGCCACAGTGCCCTCCATATGCATTGGGACTCTAAAATCAAAAGACAGATTTTGTAATCCTATCTTACTTGTCAGTGGTTTGCTTCTTTCTTTCATATGTGGGAGTTCATTAGTTTACTTGAATGCATTCTGGCTGTTTGAAGTTTTGAATAAAAATTCATAAGCACATTAGCAATGCATACTATGCATTATGTAACACACACAAAGGAATGGCATCCCATGTTCATTGTGTTGATTTAGTCAACACATACCTATAATTCTCTTTCTGTATTTATTGCAGACATTTTTCTTTATGAGACTGATAAAATTCCACTTCTTGGAAAAAATAACAAAAAAGAATATTGTTTCATTTTGGGTAGGAGGAAGGAAAAACAACTAGAAAGTTTTGTTTATACTAAGACAAAATGAAAAGAGAGAAATATGTTTCACTTGGAGTGAATGTGCCTTCTATGTGTGACTGTGTTTGGCTTTTGTTTAACCCCTTAAGCACTACAGGGTCTTTGACATTTTTGTGCCTAAATTAAATACCCAAAAATTAATTGGTATTATTCTGCTTATCTAATAATGGAGCTTCAAATAGCTGAAGGGCTGTGAGTACAAAACCTAACATTTTTAAAAGAAAGTGATAATATGATTAAAAACCATTGTTTACACCTATATCGACTAAATAAAACACAAATAAACTACAGTACCATTTAAGACATTTTATGACGCACCACCTGGAATTTTATTTTGGGTCCGGATCTGTCAGCTACCATTGTACCAAGTTTAGATGCCATATCCCATAACATTGCAAAGTTATACGGTTTGGCACAAGCTGAAACCCTTTTTGGAAGCATTTAGTCTCTTGCACCTAAACAATTTCTCAAAACAAGTATTTACATTAGCAATATACTGTATATACAGTGTATATATATATATATATATATATATATATATATATATATATATATATATATATATATATATATATTGTGGAAGTTCAGCCCAACTACAGACAGACACCAGGATGCACGGAAGTCCAAACACACACATTTATTTTGTCTTTCCTTTACAGCACCTCACACAGTGCACCAATCAGCTAGAAATCCTCACAGTCCCTTCTTTTCTTCTCCTTTTCTCTATTCTTCTGCTGCTGCCTCCTCTCCTCTCAAGTTCCATCCTCTGCCTCCCGACTCCGGCTCCTTGAATGGAGTGAGGCGGCCCCTTTTATAGTTCACCTGGATGAGCTCCAGGTGCTGCCGGATGACCTTCAAGCAGCATTTCCTGGTGTGGCAGAAGTGCTGCATGGGCACCTGGAAGCACTCTGGGAGTACCTAGTCCTTCTTCCGGCAGCACTTCTTGGTGTGGCGTAAGTGCTGCAGTCCAGGGCTTAGCAAATCTCCAGACACCCCTGGAGATACTGCTCCTCTCCCGGTCCTTCCACTCTCTGGGTGTTCCGGCACAAAATATATATATATATATATATGTATATATATATATATATATACATACGTATATATATATATATATATATATATTTACTCTATATATACATACTGTATATATAAAATCCTAAGCCTAAAAGTGCAACGTTTTTATGTCACATTTTTTGTCATGCTTTAAATCGGGCTTATTTTAAAACCTACATATATATGTTTGGTATCATTATTTTCAGAATTTATCGAACTTTAATGTGATGTTGTTGTTGATTTTCAGATTCCAGATTCTTATTCCGTTTTTAAATTATAAACTAATATATCAAGAACTCACGTCCCACGAGACAAGACTTTGTGCCAACTGATTTAACCACGCCCGGGGCCAGAAATAAAAGGCAAAGAGTAGATGACAAAGACAGCTGCTGTACAGGTTTTCAAATGTTCGAAGTGCCATGTGAAATGTAAATCATGCAGCACGGTGGCAGCAGCAAGCCAGCAAGCCTTCATCAAAAGTGTCATTCTCAAGAGTGTCAAAATTGTGTTTAGAATCTGACTCAAGCTTTGTGCATAACGATGTGTAAAGATGAGCTGTTGGAGAAGCCATTTATTTCCTGTCTTTAAGTGACATGTAATGTGAACAGCCAATCATAGACAACTATACATCATTAGAATGAACCTTTCTAATATGGCTTGAAATAGGTGAGATCTTTGATAAAAGCAGATTCACTCAGTTCTGACGCAATGCTTGCCTCAGGGTCCACAGCATGCACATCGCATATTTTAAAAATGAAAAAGATCAAGCCAAGGTTATTATAGTTAACGAAAACTAAAATCAAAACTGAAACTATTATTAAAAAAACATTTTCGTAAACTGAAATAAAATAATTAACAAACCCGAAATGAAAAACTAAAACTAAACGAAACTATTAAAGTAGCTGGAAAGACTAACTGAAATAAAATAATAATTTACTAAAATATTTTTAGTTTTCGTTTTTGAATGAATGTTCTTGCCGTTAGTCTTTAACCCTTGTAAGTTTTAATTCTAAAACAGAAAGGCATCCACCATGAGCTGCCCGCATATATTCATCCAGTGAACGGCGGCTGGTGACGGAGAGCGGCTGTTCACGGAGTGCGGGTGTGTAAAGCATGAGAAATAGAAAGTGATTTGCGTGCCGCCTTTATTTGTGCTTGTTGTATATCAAGATGTAATTCAAATGGCTGAAATCAGAATGTGCTGGTCAACAAAATGTTTACCATATGGACAGAAAAATCACGAGTGAGTAACATTTCAGTTTATTTCTCAGGTGTCTGCTTTTTGTTAACAGCAATTCAGCTGCCACTTTGCACAGGAAAAATCGTTTTTACTTTCTCATATACGAAGTATAGTAATCATGAAAAAATTCGACCTCGATATTTTGATGAATCTTGACATTATAGACTAACCAGTGTCCAACAATACTGTTTTTTTGGAATTGTGTGTGTACGCGCGCGCGTGTATGCGTGTGTCTGTCTGTGTGTATAAACACGATAACTCAAAAACGCAACTAGATAGATGAAATTCGGCATGTGGTTGTTACACCACAATTATAGATCTGTATTAACTTTTGGGCCAAATCCACCACCCGGAAGTGGTACTTCACCTGAACACAGACTCTGCAGCTGTATAAATAAAAAAAAATCGAGTATGATTTTTTCAACTTTACTTTTATAATAATTGTTCAATATATGATTAGATTTGTTGTTGATGGTTCCTTAATGTACATAATATAAAAATATAATCATTGTCTTGCAGTTTACACCTCAAATATCCATCCCCATATCTGAGTATACACAAAAGTCGAGGGGAGAGCACTCCCGGTTTTTGAAAATAAAACAGCACTGATCGAGAGACTGACTAGATCATCATACAAGATCAGCATATTGTTGCTGACCAATCACTTTTGCTTTAAAAACATTGTTTAACAACGAAGCGATACAAACAAAGGTAAAGAGTCTGACAAGTGATGAAAAACTAAACATATTAATGGTTTTTGTATTTATTCCATATTTATTAAATTTATCTTTTTTAGTTCATATTCACAACTCAAAATACCTGATATTGTGAATATAATCCATTAGCATAATTATATTTTAAAATATTTGTCTTCCTTTTTTCAATGTTTTTCTCTCTCAACATCAGCCTTATCATACATATTGCATACCAGGGATTTATCCTGCCTTCAATCCAAACCTGCTGCAGTAGGCTCCAGATTTCCTGCAATCCTACTCTGGATAAACAGGTTTAGATAATGTATATGTTGTTCTTAATCTCAGACGCTGTCTCTGTTGTTTTATGCCTGTCCGTACTCCTATTACCTGCTCTTACTCTGCTCATTATGGGTTTACTGTCCTTTATGGTGGTCTATTTAAGACTCACTGCACCTAACCTTGACACTACATGCTTGTTGTTCTTTGTTTCCCTTAATACAGCTAGGTGGGGTCTGCACACTCATTCAAGTCTAAGAGCCCTGTTCTTCCTAAGCCCCTGTGATTTTCATGAGAAAATATTTTAAAAATTATAAAATTGTGTAAAATTGTTCATATTCAGTATCTAGTTTTGATTATGCTTGTTTTTATCAGACAAAAACAAAACCAGATAGTAAACCAGGCAGTGTAGTAAGCTTCCACTAGCATTAAACTCATATCCAAATCTGTTAAGTGTACAGTTCTGTCTGATTATGACGCAAAACTAACTCCGTAGGCGCTCCATGCCATAATTACTAAAACTAAAACTGAAACTAATATATATAAAAATAAAATAGAAATGTCTTTGTGAAATAAAAACTAAACTAAAACTAAAAATACACGATGAAGGAAAACTAAAACTAAACTGAATTTCCAAGTAAGGTCAGAAAAAATATAGAAATAAAAACTAATATAAAAAGGCAAAACTATAATAACCTTGGATCAAGCAACATGGGAACTTATGATGTATTTTAAACAACTTTAACATATGGCTGTGCTCCATCAGTGGGACACCTCATGTATAAGGAGAAGCACCAAAAAAAATATTGCAGAGGCTTTTCGTTTCTTTCCTGGTGAGCCGTCTCTTGCTGCGACCAAGCTATTTTGTTCCTGTGTGGCAGTGGTTGTGACCTTTTTAAATGCACTCGAATATAGTACGTGCTCCTGCTGCAGTTACCATATCTGTCTGTCTGCCTGCCTGTTCGCTTAAAACAACTTGGCACGCAGTGATCAATTTGGTTGAAATCTGGTACAATTATTTTTCAAGGAAATTTGATAGCAAATTTTTTTTTTCAAGATAGTTCAAATAAAGTACGCTGTACATATTTTTGATATTTCAAAATATCCCTGTGTACAGCGCAAGTTTGCTCCACTGTACCGGATGCTACTGGGAGCCTTTTGAACCTGCCACTGCTAATAACGTTTATGAGGGATGAGCCAGCTAATGAGGACACTCACACAAAGCAAGGGGAAGGTGTAAAGTGCTCAGTGCTTTTATTAAAAACAGTTCCATAAAACAAGATGTCCAAAAAGTGCAGTGTTCAAAATGTCAATAAATAAATAATCCATTTTAAAGAAGGTATCTATGTAGAGGTTAAAATCAGTCAAACAATACATTAAAATGAGGTTAATACACAGGCAGGAAACCATCCTTAAAACAAGAGCCCTGGTGCAGTACTTAAAAATTGACATCTCATTGACTTAACCCAATATGGGCTCTTGCAGCTAAGGAGGCACCTATCCAGCAGTTCATCCCACCTGCAGCGCTGCTCCTATGCTTGGGCCCTTGCTGCTTTCTGGGGCTCCAGCAGTGCACTATGTCAAAGCCTCCGGACCTCTCACAGTCAGGCTTGCCCCCCTGTGGTCCATGGCACCACCCACAAAACGCCGCTCTCAGCTTCTCAATACCCTACAGCTGTGCTGCCTCTGTCGACTGAGTCGTTACAACTTAGCAGTATTTCTGCCACTTAGCTGGAGTGGCCGTCAGCTCCCAGGTACCATTCACACACTCCAAGGGACTTCCTTCCGGCTGTCTGCCTTCTCTGTTTTTCATGCGATCATTTGTACTGGATCTCTCCCTCGATTTTTCCTTTTCTCTCTCTCTCTATATTTTATCCTCCTGTCATTTCCCTTTTGGATCGGCCTTTTTATTTTATTTTTTTCCCCATTCCAATTCATTCTCATAAGGCTCCGTGGGTGCAGCATCTCAATCACCCACCACAGAAAGCCAAAGAAACAATTGAGAAAGGTTGCACCTTCACGTATAGGTGCTTCTCGCCCCCAATTACTCCACCAACTCCCCGGAGCTGTGTGAGTACGCCCCCCACAAGAGAATGAGCTGGCTAATTAGTTATTTATTTATTAAAAACAGCCACTTTTTATGAAAAGTATTGGTGAATTAAAATACTCGACTATTTTACACCAGAGGACCGTTCTTTGAAAGTTTAATTTTGGATTTGTTTACTGTTACAAATTTACCTTGAGAGACTTCACTTCAGCTTGTATATTTCGTATATTGTTCAACCACTGCTTTAAACAACAAAATAGATTCCCAATACAAGTGAATCAAATGCCAGGAGAAGTACAGGAACACAAGCGGTTGTACAACAGCTCACTTCTAATGCTGCTTGTAGAAAGTTAACTATAAAGGTAAAAAAAACAAAAAAAATCTACTAATGAATATAAGAGAAAAGCATTTATATAAGTATCACTCTGTAAGCCCAAAGTTAATAAATATGTACTCAGAATTATGTTACACTATGTGCACATTATAATGATTCAATATTTCTCTGATGTTATTATAATTTATTGGCAAAGCTCCAGATCTGCTTTCTACCATGATCTTAGGAAGCCAACAAAAAAAGACAAATTACACTTTTCAAATGCAAGTCTGTGGCATTAGAAAATGTATTGTGTGATTAAATGCTTACTGAATTATTATTGGAATATATAACGTAATATTAATTTTTCATATATGTTTATCCTATCAGAAGGTTGGGAATTCTGCTGATTGGCTAGGTTCACTTATCTTACTCTCCCAGTTCTCCAATTCAGGGTGGCAAGGGTTCCACACATATCCCAGCTACACTGAGTGCAAGGCAGGAATCAACTTGACAAGACACTAGTCTGTCATAGGCCACACATTTAATCATACCAAGCAAATATGGAATAGCCAATCCTAACCTTGGAAGAAAACTGGAGTGCCAGATCCATGCAGACATGTGCAGTATGTGCAGACTCCACACAGGCAGTGATCAAGGTGGCAATCAAACCCAGGATTCTGGAGCTGTGAGGCACCAATGCTCAACACTGCTCCACTACACTGCCTTATGAAATCTTCCCTACATCCGAAACACTTCATGCAATTAAATGTGCTGCAACATTATTTTAAATGAATATCAATAAGAATGTTGTGCAGCAGCATAAAAGAATTCCACAGCCATGCAGTGCAACTTAATCAGCTGCAGTCTAACATATACAGTCTCTTGGTATTTTGAAGTGAGGCATCTTTATAGTGTAATATCCACCTGTTGTATCTTCTGAACTATATTATAAGACATGTTTATCTCTATGAAGTACTGTATTGTATTACATTAATGAGTTTGTTTTTTCTGTATATGCCGTTCAGCAGCTATTGCTTTGATTTTATTCTTTAATTTTCGGAATACTCTTCAAGAAGAGGAAAATACATTTCACCATTTTATTGTTCCTAAAATTTGATTCAGAACTGACCTTTTCATTTTGGTCATCATGCCTGAAGGACAACATAACAGGCCAAATTATTCAGCAGCCATTTTGAAAAATGTCAGAGCCATATCAATGACCTCTGAGCCACAACAACAAATCCAACTAATGTGAAGATTTAATGGAATGTAGCATTTACAGTATTTTAGAAATATTTGGTTGAAGTTTATTAATTAATAAAAAAAATATTTTCTTGACCCCTTCTTTTTCTTGTTAACTGGATAGGCTTCAATGGACAATGAAACTCAGCATTACTGGACTATGCTGTAAAATAAAACATTCATGAATAATGATTTAGACTAGTGTTAAGGTAGTGAAGCTTTCTCCTCCTTCCAAATCGTTTTTATCCTCCCTAAGATTATACGCTCTGATGCTCTGAAAAATATCTGACACTGCCAAAATGACTTTCTCTACATAATGGTACAACTTTAGGAATTGAATACAAGGCATTGTGTACCAAAATGATAAATCTTTCTCTGCAGAAACAAATGAAAAATTATTAGCCTTTTAGAATTTTACAGATAATAACCTTGCTAAATTTCACGTACACTGAGCAATTCATTTTGGAGTTACTGTGTCCACATTTTCATATCCTGACCCAAATTGTGGACAGTCAAATCATATGGATTCATTGAAAACTTGTAGTTAAAAGTTATGCTTCATCACTATATTTTTCCTATATTTATAGTTTACATAAATGTATAAGCCAATAGAAGTTATTAATATTACTATCTAGAAATGGACAAGCCATGTTTTTATACAGTAAAAAATATAAACACTACCGGTAAAAAGTTTTAGAACACTTCAGTGTTTCCAGTTTTTCTTCAAATTGAAATGCAAAGAATGACCTAAAATGGTGAACAGGTAAACAGTAAACTGCCAAAGGTTTAAATTTAAAATTTACGTTAGCAAAAACTGAAAAAAGGAATTTTTAGAATATTACAAATGGATCTCCTTCAGGGAACAACTAATAGGTTACAATCTACAGATGTTCTGCAGAAATTAAAGTAAATTAAGTCTTGCAAATGTAAGCAAACAATTTGCACAGGTGTCCCAACTTCTGTTGATTACTTAAAAACCCTCTCTGTCTATCTTAAAGCAGAGTTGGAACACACTGTGTTACTAAACCCTCTGACGTACTACTTGGGACAATATTCCACTGATAATTGCAAGGAAATGGCAATTAACAAATGAAATGAGACAGAGCGGTATTACCCTTACAAGTGCAGGCTTTTCATTAAGACAAATTGCAAAAAAAACAAAACAAAATCAAAGTGTCACTGAGTAAGGTGCCCCACACAATCCAAAGGCAATTGTAAACTGTGATTGAAAGAAATCTGACAGGCCTAATGTCACAACCCAGTCAGAAGACAAGTTTCTGAGGGCCACCAGTTTGTGTCTTAGGTGCTTTACAGCACAAGTTTTCAGAACAGCTTCAAGCACAGCTCAAAAAGTCTACTAAATTCTATAAACATCTAGCAGGTGAGGCTATTGCCCCATTCAGGATTATGTGTAGCTTCCGTTCTTTAGTCTGTCACATCACGGTTGGTAGTTTGACTTACAGTTGTTGTGACATTGGCAAACTTCATGATACAAGAGTTGCTCAGTGTCACCCTCAGCAAGTCACTTAATTTGTCTCTGCTCCCAATGTAAAAAAAAAAAAAACTCGACTTGATGTTTTTTTGGAAGAAATAAGTGGATAGGACTGGTGAGCTTTGTTGGGCTGAATGGCCTGTTCTCGTCTAGAGTGTTCTAATGTTCTAATGTAAAAACATTCATAATATTCTGTAAATTATAGCTAAACTAAAGCTCTGTACTTGAAAGGCATCTACCAAAATTTATACAGTGCATTCCTGCATTATACCTAATAATTCTGCTGCAAACTAAACTTAAGAATTAGATTTAGAAGATCCAAAAATAGATGGGCAATATACATACTGTAAATATGTAAACATAATTCTATATTGAAATATACAAATTATTTTTGTATGCTGTTTTTGCTTGAAAACTATTCATGTTACTCGCAAAACCTGTTTCAGGATTTTTCAAATTCTTTAGGGAGCATTAATATGACACAAGGTCTTTATTCTGTAATAAAAGAGCTAATTTAAAATTCTTTTTACAACTAATGTTATTTCTACAAGGTCAATAACATGGGTTTCTAAAACAGTAGAAGCCTAAACTGTAATATAAGGCAACTCAGGATCTTTTATGTACTGTACTTCAGATCCTCAGGGTTTCTACTGATAAGGCAACATTTCAAATATTATGCAATGCCATACGTTTTCAATCGAAGTAATTCTCAAAAAATATTCCAACAACAACAGCAACATTTACTTATATAGCACATTTTAATACAACAATGTATCTCAAAGTGCTTTACAAAGATGACAAATTGAAAGAAAGCTGTAATAAAATATATATATATTTAATGGTTTATGGGTGTAGGAAATATAATAGAGAATATGTAATTAAAATAATAGCTGTAGCACCTATAATACTTGAATCAGATCACTATGGATTTATTGTAGGAGAACACATGTACAGCTTGTATTTTTTTTAATATACGTACAGCATCACAGATTATTGCCCAGAGGAAACACATGGAGGCCAGAAGGAATGACCTCAGATATCACAAGTAGGCATGACTTTGGGTGAGTGAAAAACTTATTTTATCTCTCCTTTCACTAGACGACTTCATTTAAAATTCATCTCAACAAATGCATGTTGTATAATTTTTGGTTTTGATTTTGTCAGTTGCTGCCATGCGTAGTACCCTCCATTTTGGGAATATGAAAGTATCCAGCCTCTACACACACATATGCACGTATATGCAAGTAAATGTTTTTACATGTCAGGTAGAGTTTTTAATGTCATAACTTGAAAGTGGTGCATATATTAACCCAACCATTAATTTATGTAATGTCTCCTTGAAATGTCCTGCACATGGTCAGGACTTTTGTTGCACATGGCTCCAGATTGCTGTCTTTGAACCAGTCATGAGATTAACTGAAATATAATAAATCAAAATGAATGTAATAACACATTTTGAATCATTTAATATCAAGAAGTAATAAAATTTCTAAACTAACATTTCCTCCCTGAACAGTGCTTTAATAGATTGACAAAATGTTTGGTACCGATATGATATAAAATTTAATCCTAAAGAAAATGGTATACTTCCTTGTCTAGACTAGAAATCAATTGGCAATCATGGACACTGATGCAGAAAATATTGCATATCATTGTCTATGTTGGCATTAAGTCATTCAATTTATAAGCTATTTTTTAAGTAGTGAATAATCTTCAAACCTGTGAGCAATTAGACTTTCTGCTTTATGTCATACCTACTACTTCATCCAAGCCAGAAATTGCACAGGCTAACTATTTGTTTGAAATGAGGCTTTAAGAATTTTAAGAATAAACTGCCCATCAGAAAGCAGATGGCATTGCTCTTAGAATTAAATGGCAAGGAGAAAATTAACACAGTAATTATTATAAATAATTCAAGAAGGCTGAAATTATAAGTATCCATGTGTTTTGTTTCTTGCCATAAGAAAATGTTAGCAATTGCCAGTGATTTAAAACCACTTCTTGAAGAACTGCAACTGAAAAAAAATCAAATCACCAGCAAGTTCCTCCCATGTATGAGTCTCTAAACACATACTAAGATAAGAAATGCATTTATAATTATCCGACGCATAATAAAGAGCTGTACAGAAATAAAATTTGAAAAGATAATATTTAGACAATGCCGAGGGGTGACTGTAGATGGCTGTGATATTTTGCTCCCAGAACCGTTTAAAGTTGACACATTTAAAGTCAAATTCACTGGCATTTTCTTCTTTAAATGTGTTTGTTAGGTTGCCAAACATCAGAATATGTGAACTGGCATTCACTGTCCTGTTAGTAGAATAGCTGCTCTGTTATTTCTTTGTTACTCCTCCATCAGCTTATGACTATTACTTGCTTTGCCTTCAGTGAGGCAATCCTCACTTTAAATCAAAACGACAGTTTTAGCAGTCTGTGCGTTTTCCAACAATCAAAGGTGCTGTCTCAGCTGGCACAAGGTGTACATGAGCATTGGTAAGCTCCATCCACAGGAGGAAGATACTTACATTCAGCTGGGAAAAGATAGAGCCTTCATTAAGTAGTGAAAGAGACTTCAAAAAATATATACAAAGTAAAATGAAAGAGACACTTCAATCAAGGGCACATCCTGAAAAAGATTGAAAAAAAAAGATTTTTCAGCATTGTGACACATGACCTTTTGGTGTTATTTATTTCAGAAGGAATTCAAATTTAAGGCTCACCGTTATACAGTATGTGTATCTGCAATAGCTGTCTTCAGGTCTTTCTAGAAATAGTAAAATTGCTACTTTCAGACAATATTTTTTTTTTGTATTTTGAAAGTTTTTACATGAACATTGTAAATGGTTCTTCAGGATCTAGTGTTATATGATAAAAGTTTCTTTTCCGAAATCTTAACTCAGTTAGTAAAGACAACAAAAAAAAATCATCCCTGCCTTTTTTGATATATGGTTAAATAAGAAATATGAGCACTGGCATTAGCTATACAGTGGATTCAGAAAAAATTCGGACCACCTCACTTTCTGCACACTTTATTGTGATGTAGATTTAATTCTAAATGGATATGTTTTCCTTTTTTGTCTATCAATCTACACCTAATAACCCATAATACCGAAGTGAAAATAAGTTTTCAGAAAGGTTTACAAATTTGACAAGCCTCTTGTTGACAGCAGCAGCTCTTATTTATCCAAGCTAAAATTTCTTATGTGTGCTTCTGGGGGTCATTGTTTGTTTATTATTATATACTAGTTGTGTAAGCCCGTGCTGTAAAAAGCCTGGGGTCCTAGAAACTATGGAAATCGTCAGAAAAAAAAATTGAAATGTAGAGATGTCAGGTAATTGAAAGGAACTACTCTGTGGATCTCTCTCCTAGGTTTCGTTGTGCTGACGTGTTCGCCTCACTTGTGTATTAGCGGTGGGAGGAAAAGTAAAAGGGATACTGTTTTGCCGATGTGCTCGTCTTGCTTACGTAAGAGTTTGTCTCTTTTCTCGGTGGTTTTACTTTGGCAATAGAGTTGGTTTCTTCTTCTGACTCGTTTAACTTGGGGCTGCCTTGCCGGCTCTCTGAGCTTCATGCTGTAGTAGCCTGATTTTTAATATACCATTGCTAATACTAGTGCTTTATAACGCACTGGTGAGGCCTCATTTGGAGCATTGTGTACAGTTTTTGACTCCGGGCTACAAAAATACATAGAAGCACTAGAAGCAGTCCAGAGAAGAGTGACTAGGCTGATTCCAGGACTGTAAGGGATGAGTTATGATGAAAGACTAAAAGTGCTGAACCTTTTCTGTTTAAGCAATAAGAACAAGGTGACATGATTAAAGTGTTTTAAAATTATGAAGCGAGTTAGTCCAGGGAATCGAGACTGTTACTTTAAAATGAGTTCAGAGTTGGAAACTTGTTAAGGGTAACTTTCACACAAGCATTAGGAAGTTTTACTTAACACAGAGAACCATAGACACTTGGAATAAGCTACCAAGTAGTGTGGTAGACAGTAGGACTTCAGGTACTCTCAAAACTAGATGATGTTATTTTGGGAGAATTAAGTGGATAGGACTGGCAAGCTTTTTTGGACTGATTAGCCAGTTCTCATCTAAATTTTTCTGTTGTTCTAGTAAATTCCAAAAAATGTTTTATTTGTCATTATGAGTTACTGAGTTTAGATTCATGGGAAAAAATATATCCATGTATCCATTTAAAAATAAATCTACAACACAATAAAGTGTGAAGGGGTCTGAATACTATTTTTTTAATTGTAGAATCATAATTAAAGTAAATTGTTAGGTACTGTTTTCTCCAGTATGAGTTAAAGTGACAGAGATGATAAAAAGGCTTATTATATGCTACTTAGATCCATTTATAAAAGTAGATTTTTGATGGATCAGTGGCTAATTTATTTGGCTAGTTTGTCAGCCTACCCGCTATCCGCTCCTTCAGTGTATGTGATAGAACAGCCCTTATGCTTGTTCACCTGACAGATTAGTCAATATTTCATGCAATTTCCTATGTACAATTGATTTTTGGGACTTTTTCAGCACCAGACTGCTTATCTGTTAATCTGTTAGTTAGATTTCTAGTTAACCTAATCCAAAACATGGCAAGTGGTTGTCTTTCAAATGTACATCATGTCAAAATGTCCATTACCAATTAACTGATTTTCAAGCCAGCAATTGAAATATATCATCATTATGGGTCAGCAGAATCCCTTTAGACCTACCAGATTTCTACATTATGCCTGGAGTTTTTAATACTCGTCAGACAAAGGTTACCTTCTATGGTTACCTTCATTCTAAAGAATGTTTTTGCTATTTTGTTTTTCACTCACTTTAAAAGATTCAGTTTGCAAATTGTATTTTAATTACTGTAATTCATGAGACATGATGTTTCCATCAGCTAATGTTTTTTGCATCTGTAAAAATATGTAATTCAAAAAAGTAATTTTGTAATACTGTACTTTTCATAAGAAAAGAAAAAAAAGCTTAACATGGGTAACTCAAACAAAGATGACTTCAATAGACAATTTAATGAAATCACTATGTTTCACAGCTGAATACTGTGTTGTCATAAGTGTATTATTTCAAAAATAACATAATTCAATTCAACTTTTCAAAACAGTTCTTTAAAATCAGCACTTTTATATTCTTATATGCTGCATGTCAAGTTCAAAAACGACAATATAAAGTACTGACTCCATAGTACTTGAAAGCAGTAAGAGAAGACGCATTGTTTTGGAGCAGGGTATGTTGTGTGCTATACACATTAAGGGAAAAAACCTCACAAACCATTAAGATACTGCAGAGATTCTGTTACTTATCAAACAATCTTTTCCAATCAAACAATGACTGACAACCTACAGATGCAATCTTCAAGCATAAGTATTGTCAGTATCCTTCTCTGCCAAGGCCTGTCTCTTGGATCTATCTTTCAGACAGAATATGTAAAATATTCTTGCATGCCAACCTGAGTCCATGAATAACTATTCCCTTAAATGAGTTGTTCCATAATGCTTTGTTGGGATTTGCCAGATATCATAGTTTGGCACATGAAAGATTCCCTGAAACAAAATATAGTCATATGGATCAAAAATTGTAGAGATTTTAAAAAACACATTGACATAACAAAAGTGTTCAAGGCAAATATGCACAAGATAAAAGTATAAAGTTACAAAACCATACAGCAAATGAATAAAGTACATAATTTGCTTGTACATTCTTCTATTAGGTCAGATTAACTCAAAACACAAGGTGAGTAACCACAGCTATGCATATGACACAGCTTTATTTATCCAGAGAATGATCCAGTGTTTTAGCAATATTTCCAATTAGATGAGTAGTAACTTCCTCAAACTAAATAAAGAAAAATCAGAAATCTTAGTGATTGGCAAACATGGAAATAGTGAGGGTATTAGACATAAACTTGATCCCTTTCATTTAAAATTCAAGGCAGAGATAAAGAATTTATGGGTAATCATTGACTCTGTCCTAAACTTTAAATCACTTATTTACCAGATTACTGTGACTGTAACCTCTTACAAATGTATAAAATGCTGGACAATTAGCTCATGCTTTTGTTTTTAGTCAAGTAGATTACTGTAACACACTGAAAAGGGAATACCTAAGAAAGACATCAATCGGTTGCAATTTTGGCAAAATGGAGCAGCGAGAACCTTAACTAGAAAAAGAAAATTTGAGCACATTTCTCCAGTTTTAACGTTGTTACATTGGTTACCCATGTGATTTCGAATTGACTTTAAAATACTACTAATGGTTTATAAAGCCTTAAATAATCTTGCTTCATCCTATATTTTGGAATGTCTGTCCCCCTGCGCTCCATGTCGTTACTTTAGATCTTCAAATGGAAGTCTGCTTATAATTCCACTAGCTGTGTAAGCCCGTGCTGTAAAAAGTTCAGGGTTCTAGAAACTATTGAAATTGTCAGAAAAAAAAATTGAAATGTAGAGATGTCAGGTAGTTGAAAGGAACTACTTTGGGCATTTCTGTCCTTGGAGGTTTTGTTTTGCCGATGTGCTCGCATCGTTTGTGCATTAGTGGCTAAGCAACTGTTTTTCTACAGTGGTTTAGTTTTGTTGACATGCTCACCTCGCTTGTGTATTAATGGTGGGAGGAAAAGTAAAAGGGATACAGTTTTGCCAATGTTCTGGCCTGGCTTCTGTATTAGCCGCTAAGTGA
This sequence comes from Erpetoichthys calabaricus, assembly GCF_900747795.2. Lineage (NCBI taxonomy): Eukaryota > Metazoa > Chordata > Cladistia > Polypteriformes > Polypteridae > Erpetoichthys > Erpetoichthys calabaricus. The sequence goes on along the minus strand of NC_041395.2, from coordinate 244,745,172 downwards.
GTGACTTTTTCCTCGGAGGTTTCATTTTGCCGATGTGCTAGCCTCACTTGTGTAACCTCGGAGGTGGAGCCCTTACCTCGACTCCACCTCTCACTTCCGGGACGGTCAGACACACACACTTCCATGCATAGACGTTTATATATAAGAAGAGCCAAGCTTAAAAGAAGTGGTGAGGCAGCCTTTTACTGTTATGCACCTAATATCTGGAATATTTTACCAAAAGAAGTTTACCAGGCTAATGCTGTGGATCACTTAAAAACTGCTTAAAACCTATTATTTTAATTTGACTTTCTCGTAGCTACATTTTAGTTGTATTCTTAATAGACTGTGTATGGTTATAAAATTATAATATTATTCAGGAATCTGCAATCTTTGCTAATCTGTACTATTCTCTGCTGACTTTTCTGGTTCTTCTGGGCAGAGATCTGTGCCACTACCACCTGATCAAGGCACCATGAAGCCCTCTGTATTGGTGGTATGAAGGCGGATATTTCAATTGTCCACGAGACCAACTTCATCAAATCCTATCATGTGAAGCTTGAAAACAAAGTGGACTTGTTTAAGAACATTTATGTTTGGTAGAGGGCGGCACGGTGGCGCAGTGGGTAGCGCTGCTGCCTCGCAGTTGGGAGATCTGGGGACCTGGGTTCGATTCCCGGGTCCTCCCTGCGTGGAGTTTGCATGTTCTCCCCGTGTCTGCGTGGGTTTCCTCCGGGCGCTCCGGTTTCCTCCCACAGTCCTAAGACATGCAGGTTAGGTGGATTGGCGATTCTAAATTGGCCCTAGTGTGTGCTTGGTGTGTGGGTGTGTTTGTGTGTGTCCTGCGGTGGGTTGGCACCCTGCCCAGGATTGGTTCCTGCCTTGTGCCCTGTGTTGGCTGGGATTGGCTCCAGCAGACCCCCGTGACCCTGTGTTTGGATTCAGCGGGTTGGAAAATGGATGGATGGATGGATGTTTGGTAGAATGCTCAGCGGTTGGTTGGGAGGTCTTTTGGCCTTAGAACCCCAGCAGATTTTGTTTTTTCTCTAGCCTAACTGGAGTTTTTTTTTTCTGTCCTCCTAGCCATCTGAATTTACCTTTTTCTTTTAACTTATTCTTTAATATTATTACCTAATCATAATTATTTTTTCATGTAAATTTTTCTTTGATATCTTGTAAAGCACTTTCAGCTACATTGTTTGTATGAAAATATACTATATAAATAAATGTTGTTTTGTGCAGGTGTTGTTGTCTGTCTTGGTTTACTCATGCAGGTGTGTTTCTGTTTCTGTGATGTGGCACTGTGTTGGATTTAATCTGAAGTTATGGCTCTGGATATTCTTCTTTGCGGCTGCATCATGTACTGAACAGCCACACCTGAAATGGGCACCTAAATAGATACTGCTAATTAGCTTCACCAATATGAACCTAATTGAGTGTAATTAAAATAACAACGAGAATAACTAAATAGTTTAATAAAAATACTTATGAATAATGAAATAACTGAAAAAGACAAATTAAATATTAATCTAAAATGGGAGACAGCCCAATACTAGTAGAAAAAAACTGTGATTAAAGTTAAAGCAATAATTAAACAAAAAATACTAAAGGAAAAACTGAACTGGGCAAAAAGAAACCAAATTATTGAATATTTGACACTCAAAAAGAAACAGTGTTTAACCTTTTAAGTAATAGATGTCTATGCTTTTTCATAAAAACAAAATCCCACGAAACATGTGCTAAACTAACAATAAGATTATTTGAAAAACAACCTCTAATCTAGAATCATCCTGTAAAAACTTCAGAAGTAAATAAACATTTTCTGACAAAAGCAGAGAGGAAAATCTGAAAACATACAAAACCTTAGAACAAAAACACTATAAAAAGTGAGTCAAACTTGGTCATAAACTTGTCACCATAGAAAAACTGAGTGTGTGCTTGATGCCTTCTGTATAAGAGCCTCATAATTAATTAGGATTAGGCCTGTCTGGGAAGAAATAGGTGCAGCAGGCCAGATCGCCATTAAAGAGCTCAGTGATTGATGTATAATTAACAGATTATGAAGATAGTCAGACAGATTTCAAATCATTGGAGGCTGTGAAAGGATTACAAGCAGGGACTGAAAGGGATAACGCCATGGGCAAAGCCCAAGAAAGACCATGACAAGCAGCTTTTAACACCTCAGAAGTTGCAACCAAAGCTTTCTCTTTCTTTTTAGTCCTTGCATGTTATTTTAGATGCACTTAAATGTTAATCTTCTATGGCAGGAAAGGAGACTTGAATACCCATGCTGCTTCAGCTTTAAAGCTCATCCTTTGTGTGGCAGTGGCACTGATTGATAAAAAGTTGAGGGAAGTGTGTATAAAGAGCCTATACAGATCGATAAATAGATAGAACATTATTTGTCCCAGGAGGAAATTTGGCTTTTTACTCTTTAAACAAATAAAAATATAAATTGATAGAAGAGTAAATAAATAAATGATTAAATATACACACAGACTTTGGTCTGTACAAAGAACAAAATTAAAAAGAAAGAAAACTTCTGACTTGGTTGTCACATTCACAGTGTGGCATTATGTAGGTGTATTGCTGTTGGTATAAAGGAGCTCCAGCAGCATTTCTTAACACACTTCTGCTGAATAATTCATTTTAAGTCTACTACAAGTTAATTGTAGGAAATGCTTGTTTGAATTATTATTGTGGGAGAAGAGACTGTCCAGGTGCAACCCTGGACAAAGTGGCCCATCTCTTATAAGGCACACCACACTTACCTACACACTAAGGGTATAACAATGTGCAGATGTTACAATATGATTTTTATCTCTGTTTTGGGATAATAAAGAAATATGATTTTGATACATCCTTGAATAATTATTTTTTATAAATTCACACGTAAACCGTAAAATTTCTCTGCTTTATATTTTCACTCATAATTTCTGACTGCTTTACTAGATCTACCAGTTACCTTAAAAAAAATGCTATAGTAGCTATGAAATGTAAACAGCAGAAGAACAGAAGAAGTGTATGTGCAAAATATGAGATGTGGCAGAACTAAGAGGTGGCTCCTAAAAATAAAAGAGGTGGCAATAAAGAATAGCGGTTGGTCTTGTGTAGCATTTTGCTAATATAATGGTGGGATGGGACCGTTCCAAGGCAAAACACATTTTTTAAAAATTATTTGTTATGCTCGAATTCCATGGGTATACATGCAAGTTCAGCTCCAGGATGTTTGATGGGGTGATTGTCTTTGCACATGACAGCGTGATTGGTTCCATTTGCCTCTATGAATTCTTGCAAATTGTAATTGAGACGTTGTGCTTACGAAGGTATAAAAAGGAGCCTGCATGATAAGATGGAACACTCTTATTATACGGAAAGATGATACAAGAAATTATACATGTGAGCTACAATTTGGAAGCATTCTGGTTTGGAGAACTACTGAATTAACAGTCACAGCTCCACTATCAGACAAGCCTCCAAAGATCTCGTTCCCTTAAGAAGCAAGAAAGAATATTTTGGAGGAACCAATCAGTGGTTCGGCTCATCTGACATGTAGAACCTTTTTTGGCTACAGTAGAGATGTAGGTGCCTGTCATTTACTGGAAAAAGAGAGACAAAAGAAAGAGAAAAGGAAAAAAGGACAGAGGGAGACCGAGGTTAAATAATGAAAAAAAGGATGATGGAGATGGCAGGATCAGGGGACATCAGTGTATGGTAGAGAGGAGGTAGGCAGCCAGGTAGAGAGACCTGAGAAGGAGTGTATGTGGAGGTAGCAGGAGTGACCCATTGCTCAAGAGGACTCTCTGGTAAGGCTGAGGAGTGAGGCTCGGCGTTGTAATTTCAGGAGGGGCCCGACCCTGGAATTTAAAGGTTGGCTATGCCTGCCAGAAGGACAACTCCTCTGGCTGCAGGATCCCATCTGGGGTAAGCAGAGGAGACATCAGTTTTTAGAAGAATGCACCAGGGATTGTGAGTTTTTAGAACTGTTGCCTGCCACGTGTTAACCTTATTTTAATAGATTATTTATTTAGACATTTTAACCTCTGCACAGATCACTTTGATTTTATTTATTTATTTACAGGAGCACTGCACTTTGGACACAGTTTTAAATAAAAGCACTTTCACATTGTGACAGTTTGCGGTCCTCTCGACCCCTTGAACCCTCTGACCACTCTTCAGACACCAGGTAAAAGTCCAATTATTATTTATTTGGACACTAATAAAGTACACAAAGCACCTACACTCCACAATACTCATATAATAAATCAATAATCAATACACTAATCACAATCATCCATACTCCCAGACGCATTGCCATCCTTCCACCCAGCTCAGCTCAACGCTCTGGTCTTTCACAGTCCTTTTTATAGTCCTTGACCCAGAAGTGTCTCGCCCTCTCTGTCCACGTGACTAGGATCAGATAAAATCCTTTCTTCTTCACCCCAGAAGCACGTCATTCCTCCTGTCCATGTGACTTGAATGTACTTCCGAGGCGTAGGGCAAATAATCCTTGTTCCTCCCTGCAGCGTCCCCTAGCGGCCGCCACGGTATCCAGCAGGGTTGGGGATAAAAACTGCATTGTCCAGAATTCCCTGCTGGCATTCAGGGCACCTCCATCTTGCAGGGAGGGTTCCACCTGGCGGCCTGGGGGTATTGGCCAGGATGAACGGCCAGCCACATATCACAACATCTAACCTTACTGAATGTGTGTGTCTTCATTAGCCCGGCTCACCCTCTGATATCTGATGTCACAGATGGAATTCAGGCATTTTAAAAATTAATTTAGCTTTGTTTTTATTTTAATTGTGTAGATAGACATTTAATAATGGTCATTTGTACTACCATATTTTAGTAGGAAATACAGTTATAATTCTCTAGCAATTACTTAGATTTTCTTTTTTATAACATGCAGTCAATAGAATAGAGCATCTCTTCAAGATTTGGTTTCTGCCCTAGTGTTGCCATTATTATTAAACAAACATAATACCATAACAATCAGAGTTACAGTAATCGTGGGCAGATGCACTGAAATAAGCTATGACCCCCTGTGATTATGTACATTGAACAATCAGGACAAATTACCATTAATAAGGTCCTACATGTTTGAATTCACTTAGAATCAGACACTAAATATGGACATTTGGGAAGTGCATTTAGGACTGAAGCCAAGAAGCACTACTTTACACAAAGAGTTGTGGGGATCTGGAGCCAAACTACCAAGACATGTAGTTGAAGCACAACCTTTAAGAAGTATCTGGATGAGATACTGGGACAGCTTAGCTATTAGCTAAACAAACAAGCTTGATAGACTGAATGGTCTCCTTACCTTTGGCAAATTTCTTGTGTTCTTATGGACACTGGCTATGGACAGAATGGTATCACATGCACTTACACAAGGCCAGTTTAGAGTCACTAAGCCTGTTTATGAACGGTAGAAAGAAGGTTAAGTCACTGGAGTAAGTTAACATGAACATGATAGTCATATGCAAACTTCAAGGACGTCAAATTAAAGTAGCACCCAAAGGCAATGTTTTGGAAATCAGAATTGTCTCACTTTGTCAGCACCAAAGTTGTAAGTCTTTTATAATTTAAAGCATGAATTAAACTTGTTTTACTTTCATATCCACTTTTTTAAATACATACTGATTTTCTTCCAACCCTTGCAGTTTGTGCATGTCAATTGTTAAAGCTGCCTATCGTTAGGCATACCAGCTCACCAAAGTGATTTGAATCATTTGGGTCTGTTCAGTGAAAAAATACAGAGCACTGACTCACAGATTTGTTCATTTACTTCATTGATTTTCTTCCCAATCCTACCTCCAGTCCCAATGGTCTGAAGCTGCTGCATGGGCAAAAAAGAAAGCAGACTCAAAAAATGCTTAACATTGTAAACAACACAACTGGCTGCAATAAATGTTGTAAGTGTGTGATAATGAAGTTGAATTTGATAGCATGCTGTCTTTTCTGTGATCTGCATGTACAAGTTGGCAGTTCAGGGATTTGGATCACTTCTCATTTGATGAGAGCTGCATGACTGGAGTAGGTACTCAGAATCAGATCATCCACTGATTTGATCATCTTTAATTTCACTATTGTTGCTAGTTCTTGTATGTTGTGTGTGCCACCCTGAATGTGGCCAGCCTTCAATGTTATACCAATTTTAATTTTCTAAGACACTGACCAGGCTTGGATTGGAGTGAAGAGCTTCCTGAAACCATGAGACTACAGGGCTACACCAGCATGCCACCTCTTACTGACAGGCTTGTCTTCTGGCACTAGAGCTGTAGAGAATAACATAGCGTGTTATCAGAAAAATGAGTGAATATGTAAGAAAATTCTATTCACTATATTAAAGGTTAACACACAGAGGAAACTCTGTTCAATACATGAAAATGTTGAAATATTAGGAGAAGCTTTATTTAATAGGTGGTGGGGAAAAGTACACACATTATATGTAGTAATGTTGATCAATAGATAACATTAACACATTAAATAAGCTTTAATCAATACTTGTTTAGTCAGTCAGTCAGTCATCTTCCAACCCGCTATTTAGATTTAAAAAAATGTACAATAAAAGAAAGCATAAAAAAGACTTAAAAATGTTAATGTAGTTTCATATGTGATGGTAGAACACAAGCACAGTTAGGTACTATAACTGTATTTCAGATATGTTTACTCTATTTGGATAAATTCCACTTAAACATAAAGCACACTATTTAGTAATAAATGGGCAGCAGAACTGTTTTACATTATACAGTAATCCCTCCTCCATCGCGGAGGTTGCGTTCCAGAGCCACCCGCGAAATAAGAAAATCCGCGAAGTATAAACCATATGTTTATATGGTTATTTTTATATTGTCATGCTTGGGTCACAGATTTGCGCAGAAACACAGGAGGTTGTAGAGAGACAGGAACGTTATTCAAACACTGCAAACAAACATTTGTCTCTTTTTCAAAAGTTTAAACTGTGCTCCATGACAAGACAGAGATGACAGTTCTGTCTCACAATTAAAAGAATGCAAACATATCTTCCTCTTCAAAGGAGTGTGCGTCAGGAGCAGAGACTGTCATAAAGACAGAGGAAAATCAATAGGGCTGTTTGGCTTTTAAGTATGCGAAGCACTGCGGCACAAAGCTGTTGAAGGCGGCAGCTCACACCCCCTCCTTCAAGAGCACGGAAAGAGAGAGAGAGATAGAGATAAACAAGCAAGCAAAAATCAATACGTGCCCTTCGAGCTTTTAAGTATGTGAAGCACTAATGCAGCATGTCGTTTCAGGAAGCAGCTGCACAAAAGATAGTAACGTGAAGATAATCTTTCAGCATTTTTAGACGAGCGTCCGTATTGTCTAGGTGTGCGAACAGCCCCCCTGCTCAATCCCCCTACGTCAGGATCAGAGAAAGCGCAAGAGAAAGAGAAAGAGAAAAGTAAGTTGGGTAGCTTCTCAGCCATCTGCCAATAGCGTCCCTTGTATGAAATCAACTGGGCAAACCAACTGAGGAAGCATGTACCAGAAATTAAAAGACCCATTGTCCGCAGAAACCCGCGAAGCAGCGAATAATCCGCGATATATATTTAAATATGCTTACATATAAAATCCGCGATGGAGTGAAGCCGCGAAAGGCGAAGCGCGATATAGCGAGGGATTACTGTATATATTTTTTTTTTAATTAATTTTATTGTAATCATTCTATACAAATAGATCAATTTATACAAAAAAGAATTGAAGACAAATCAAACCCCACCCTTGAGAAGGAGAGCATGGCCAAGGAGCATTGCTAAGGGCTTTTTAATAGGGCAAATATAAACAAGGAAAAAAATATATATATAAATAAATAAATGGAGAAGGAAAAGAAATGCGGAAATAATTATTTCTTCTTATTCTAAAATATTATTGATTAGATCCTGCCAGGTTTTGAAAAAATTCTGTACAGATCCTCTAACTGAGAATTTGATTTTTTCCAATTTCAAATAATATAAAACATCGGTTTCCCACTGACTTATCAGAGGAGAGTTAGGATTCTTCCAATTTAACAAAATAAGTCTGCGTGCCAAAAGTGTAGTGAATGCAATCACTGTTTGCTTGTCTTTCTCCACTTCAAGTCCGTCTGGAAGAACACCGAACACAGCTGTTAATGGGTTAGGAGGGATTGTGACCCCAAGGCTGTCTGAAAGGCACTTAAAAATTTTGGTCCAAAATGATGTTAGTTTGGTGCAGGCCCAAAACATGTGACCCAGTGAGGCATGAGCTTGGTTGTAGCGTTCGCAGGTTGGATCTTGCCCTGGAAACATTTTGGACAGTTTTAAGTGAGACAGATGGGCTCGATATATAATTTTTAGTTGAATAATTCTATGCTTTGCGCATATGGAGTTCGAGTGAATCCTCTGCAATGCTACCTTCCACTCCTTTTCTGATATATTGATTATATTATTTACATTACATTACATTATATTTTGTTAAGCTTTGTTTTCTCTTATTGGTGGCTAGCTTATCTAATTTTTTGTTGTACTTATCTTTTTTCTCTTGGTACCGCAAAGAAGTCTTTTTTTTTTCTATTGCTTCTATTCAGCCTACATGGATTAGCAGAGTACCTACCTGAACCAAATTCTCAGTGGATCTGACCACAGTTTTTAATCTAGTAACTTGTTCTAACTGTCACATTACTAGAAAAGGATGTAAAAGGGTAAAAGGAGGAGGAGGCATTTAACAGACAGTGAAAAAACTGCACAACTCCATTAATCACTTTCATAAAGGAAATGTTCAGTCTTCACAGAATAAACTGACAGAACTTAGAGCATGTGTGCACTTTCAGCCAAATGCAAAGAAACCGGACTTATGGTGTTTACTGAAACTTGGCTAACTGAAAATGATTTGGAAGATGATATGAAAACTGGATATGGGGGTGCCGATTCATACAGATGGAGACTGCCAGGAAGTAGCAAAGGTTGTCTGCCTTTATGTTAAAGTAAACAATGGCGTTAATTGGTTAGGGAAAAATTGTGTAGTAAGGGAGTATATCTTCTGTCTTGCTGTGCGCCATGTATTTATCAAGAGAGTTCCCACAAATTGTCATTACAACCATCTATATTGTAACCACCTGGGTATATGAGATAGTGAGAATGAGATGAGCACTCTTATAATGTTGGAGGTAGTTAGCCCTTCGTAACTGAACCAGCTGTCTCCTTCCTCGACCGCTCTGTAACACCATTCCAATGTGCCTTGCCCTTTGCTTATGCATTCATGCTACCGCCTCTGTCTCGTACTGCTCATTTAGAGTCAGTGGCAACACCATCTGCCACACTTTCCCCACTTCTGTGAACTGATCCAAAGCCAGTATCCTCCAAGTGGATCATCTGTAGCCATGGACCCAGGGTGATGGACTTTAGCAATAGAGGAACATTTGCAAAGTATTTCTAAATAAGCCATTCCACTTCCCCTGGATTTATACGTGCTCCAGTGAGCTCCACCTCCTCAGGCTGATGTTATAAAATTCACTAAAAGGCAGTGGTAGATTAAGCAATATCTTCACAAGCTTGAATTTAATTTAGGATGATTTTAGACAGTGTTCGCTGTATAAAACACCGTATAATTTTTACCTATCACATCACCACAGTGCTTTACCACTGCAAATTAATTTGTATGCTGCGGGTGCATTTGTTGGATGTGAGTTTGGGGATTTAACAAACCTGCAGTAAAATGTATTCAGGTCATCAGTCAGTTGATTGTGGGGATGGTTTCCTGTAATTGGTGATAATCCTGCAGACCTTTCCACACTGATACAGGATCATTGGCAAAAACGTGTTTTTCAGGTTTTCGGAGTATTTCTTCTTAGCCAGTCTGATTTCTTTTGTGTATTCTTTGCCTGTGTCGGTCAGCTTATCCAAGTCAGCTGTTGCATCTTCAAAAATGCTCCAATCAGTGAAATCAAAACCCTATAGCTTCAGATTTGTCATTAGTCTACCTTCTTGTAGTGTTAAAAGCACAGTTTTAGATGTCTTCAGTTTATTCATATAGGTTGGGAGTAGGTGAATCAAACAATGATCGGACAGTCCCAGAACTGGAGACAGTATGATATGCATTGTTTAACACTGTATAACAGTGGTCCAGTGTGTTTTTGTCTCTGGATGGGAACTTGCTGAATAAATTAAGGCAGTTCATGGATGAAATGTGCTCTGTTAAAATCCCCAAGATTAATCAGAAGGGCATTTGGGTAATTTTGCTCTATGTTTGTTATCTGGTCAGCTAGTTGTTGCAGCACCTCACTTACACAGGCTTGGAGTGGATTGCAAACACCAACATGAATAAACAAGGAAAAATTCAATGGTGAATTACAGGGCTAACAATTAACAAAAAGCGTTTCTAAATCAACTCATTTAACACTGTGACATCGGCACACCAACCTTCATTTGTATAAAGGCAGAGTCTGCCTCCCCTTCTTTTCCTTGATGACTCTTACATAGTCCGCTCTTTGAAGTTGAAAGCCTGGCAGGAGTAGTGCTGTGTCCGGGATGGAATTATTTGCCAGGTTTCCGTGAAACAGAGAGCAGAAGAGATTGAAAAATCCTATTTATAAGTATTATAAGAAGTAAAGTAATATATGTAAAATCAAACAACCTCAAAACCAGTAAAATAAGTGATGCCTGCTTCAGTCCTCTACTTAATATTCCACTTAATATTTCTGATGTTTCAACAACAGCTGCACAAACTCTCGAAGCAAACAAATCTTATCTCAATAGCCATAAATACAGATTCAAAAGTCTTAAATGACTTCAGACCGGTGGTCTTAACCTGTCATATGATTAAATCCTTGAAATAGTTGATTTAGAGAAAGCTTCTAAAAAATCAGATATTGGTAGACCCTTAGCAGTCTGCATGTAAAGCAAAGATGCGACTGGACAACAACATTATGTTTTAAGCACTTGGAAAAATCAAAAATCCACACCTTATTGCTGTTGATGGTTTTCTCCTACTTTTAATGCAATCCAGCTTAATGTTTTAGCTGAGAAACTGATTAATAAATTCTGTTTGGACCCTAAATTGTTGCGCTGGATTCTGGACTTTTAATTAATAAATCACAAAAAGTGATCATTCATGGCTTTTATTCTGATATCCTTACTTCATTCACTGGATCACCTCAAGGCTCTTTCCTCGTCTGCTTATTTTATATGTAAATGACTACAAGAGTTTACTTAAGGACAGAAATATCTTAAGAGATTTGTTGTTGTGAGTTTGTTAAAAGATAAAGAGGATAGCCATGGATCTATTGTTGATGAGTATGTTCAATGTTGTGATCATTACTTTTTACAACTAAGTATTTCCAAGACCAAAGATATGGCTGTAGACTCTATATGTTCCCCTGACCAATAAAAATAGACAACAACAAAAGAACAGACAACATAGCTGAGGGAGCACTACATATATTTGGGGACAATCACTGATAAAAAGTTGTCCTCTCTGTGCAATACAGGACAAACCTGTAAGAAGGGACTGAAACTGCTTTTTTTTCTCAGGAAACTCAGTTGTTTAAAATATACAAAACTATAATGAAAATTTCCTTTAAGTCTTTTATTGAATCTGTTGTTATACATTTCTGTATGTGTTCATTTTAGATCATTAGTATCAAGAATAAAAGCTGTTTGAACCACATCGTCAATGTTAGCAATAGAATCATTGGTCTGAAGTAGCACTTTGCTGCTGCACTGTACCACAAGTTAGAAACAAGGCCAAATCGATTGAGTCAGACAGCAGCCATACTCTGTTTCCAATGGTTGTTGTTGCCATCTGGCTGCAGATTTAGGTTCCCAGGGAATAACAGTAAGAATTTCAGAATTCTTGTATCCCGAAAGTTTTGATGCATTTTGAATTTAAATAGTTGCAGGGATCCTGCTGAGTTCTGTATTATTATTATGTACTGTTCAAGTGCATTATTCTTTTTGTATAAATTTTAGAGGTATGTGTATTGATTATATATGTATTATATACTGTATTTATGTAACAATGATTTGTACTTTCCTCATGCAAGCAAGTTTTCCTCTTGGATAATAAAAAATTGCCAAACTTCTACCTGAAATAACAATAAAGTAAATTCAACTAAGGCACAAAACAGGATCATTTTCACTTAAAAATGTTCTTTATGAATACATTTCACTATTTTTACAAAATGATTGATGATAGCAATCAACTGTCTGTGCTGAGCCTCCACCAAACTGTATGATCCTGTCACGCAAATTTCACTCTTGATTAAAACTCCATGAGCTATTTTATGATGGATGCTAACATACAGTGGTATTCTCCCAATAATCCAATAAATACTGCAGTTTGGGGGTGTACATTGTATTGTCTAAAACTAAGGCTAATACCAACTGTCCTGTCTTCTGGAGAGACCAGGTATACCTAGTTCCTGTTCCGGCAGCACTTCCTGGTGTGGTGGAAGTGCTGCAGTCCATGGCTCCATAACCATCCATCTCTGGCGGTGGCCATGGGCCCCAACAGGGTTGAGCTTCTAAGCTCCGATCCTGTAGCCCCGATGCAAACCAGGGTGGTTGCCCTCTCGTGTCCTAGTGGAGGTGTTGTCCCTCTCCCGGTCCTTCCATCCTCCAGACGTTCCAGCTGGGCAGGAGACCCAGCCGTCCGCCACATCATCTTCTCCCAGCCCCAGTTCCCCAAGTAGAGTGATGTGATGCCCTTTATGCTAGACCTGGGACAACCTCTGGCGCTGCAACATTTCATGGATGAAACACTTCAGGGTCAGGCTGCACTCAGCAGCTCCCTCTGGTGGCACCCACAGCACCTTGCAGGGCTTCCCAGCAGGACTGCAACTCTCAGGCTGCCCCACAGGTATGTGGATGGGGATCCAATATTGGGGCAGTGCATTGGGGAAGTAAGGGTCCTTTTGTCTCATTTGGGAACCCAGTTCATCCCTTTCTTTGTTAAGGTGCAACAGAAAACAATAGGTGTTATTTACTTTCATATAAATTGTTTTAGATAAAATGGAACATATGCCAATAGCTAGTACTTCTTGATCCCCAGCCTCCTGTTTTTGTTCTTGCTTGACTCATTTATCATTTTCCTGAGTTTTAGCATATATCCTTAAAACCCTAAAAATATGAATTCTCAAAACCATCCCACTTATGAATGAATCTTTAAATTGCCTTCTTGAACTGTGTGAAAGGTGTTATATAAATATACTATATACTGCAATATAGTCCATTCCTAGTCCATTTTAGCAAATTTTCCCAAAAGTTATGTACATTGTTGTATGTAATTGATGCAAATGATATTTATTTAGAGCATAAATATGAACAAAAATGTCTTTTTTTACTTTTTCATATAAAAAAATATAAAAGTATGAACCAAGATCCATTCCTTGATTTCCTTGTATTTTTTAAATGCATTGCCCAAATGAAACTGGATTTTGGGTTTCAGTTTAATTTTTTTAAATATAATATGTGTCACTTGGAGTCATGCAAAGCTGAAAGCAGCTTTACTATTTCAAAGAATGGCACACATCTTATTATTGGACCTGTAAGATGTTAGAAATTCATAACGGACATTTTAACACGTTACTTTCTCATAGTATGTAAAAAATTGTGTTATAGCTGATTATAACAAATTTTGTATAATTTTTATTTATAGCAAAATTAAATAACTAGAGTTCATAGATTCTTAGACCAGAAGTTTTTAAAATGATTGAAATCTCAATCTACAAAAATACTGTAACCATTAATTACAGCAGAAAACAGTAAATTCAAAGAAAAAGAAAAATTAAAAGAAAGACCACAATCAATGGTGGTGGCGCAGTGGGTAGTGCTGCTGCCTCGCAGTTGGGAGACCCGGGTTCACTTCCCGGGTCCTCCCTGCGTGGAGTTTGCATGTTCTCCCTGTGTCTGCGTGGGTTTCCTCCGGGCACTCCGGTTTCCTCCCACAGTCCAAAGACATGCAGGTTAGGTGCATTGGCGATCCTAAATTGTCCCTGGTGTGTGTGTGTGTGTGTGCCCTGCGGGTGGCTGGCGCCCTGTCCAGGGTTTGTTTCCTGCCTTGCGCCCTGTGTTGGCTGGGATTGGCTCCAGAAGACCCCATGACCCTGTAGTTAGGATATAGTGGGTTGGATGGATGGATGGACACAATCAAAGCAAATGATTTCTCCATAATGATTTATAAACAATGTGTATTTAGGATATAGTATGCAAAGGAGAGACAGAAAGAAAGACAACAATGCAGGGTGTGGCAGATTGCCGGGGTCATTACCTGGCCGGGATGCCTAAAAGGACCGGAAGGTGGCAGGATTAGCTTCCGGGCCACAAGGGGGCAACCGCCCTGGAGCAGGAGAGGACCACGGTAGAAGAACAAAGAGCTTCTGGCCTGTTGGGACCCATGGCCACCGCCAGGGGGCGCCTCAAGCCTTGTAGGACTTGGAAATAGTTACTTCCGCCACACTCGGTAAGATGCCGGAGGAACCTGCCAGGGACGCCTGTAGTGCTTCCGGGGCAAAGGGCAGCACTTCCGCCACACCAGGAAGTGCTGCTGGAAGGACGTCATTAGACACCTGGAGCACATCTGGGCAGGGATAAAAGGCGCCACCTTCCAGCATTCTGGGAGCTAGAGTCGGGAGTGGGAGTTGGACGAAGCTCCCAGGAGGAGAGTAGAGGCGGCCAAGGACTGAGAAAGAGGATTATTTGGGTGATTATTGCTGAGTGCATTGTGTGTAGTGTTGGGACTGTGTTTACTTGATGAATAATAAACGTGTGGATTTTATAAAGATGTGGTTTCCGACTGGTGGTGTCCAGGCAAGTCTCACAATGGCGCCCGAACAGGGACCTTCCGCTTGTTACAAAGCGGGGGACCCAACAAATAAAATTTTTGTGAGCTGCCTGGTACCTCAGCCGGCCACACACACGTCCTGTATGGAGACGGTCTGCACACGCACCGCAGACGTTCCGTGAATCGCCCTGAGGCCATCGGAGATTCTCCAGAGTGCTGTCTTCCACCCGAGGAGGCTGAGAAATACCAGCCAAGGCGGATGAGAAGGGGATTCCCCAGCGTTTGTCGTCGGCGGAGGGACTGCAGTAGGCACAACCACTGACGCGTCCGGAGGAGCTTGCCTGGAATCGCGTCACTGGCTGGGATGTGCCTATCTTGTCCGCGACGCCGGGACGGCGTCGCTAGAGGAAGGGGAGGATCCGCCACGTCTCCAGAAGCCGAGGCAGAGTGGCTGCAACGAGTCTCACAGACCCCTCGGAAGAATGGAGAAGATGGCTGTGGACCGGAAGTCCCGCCCCGTGACAGGCGAGGGATTGGACGGTGTGTGCCATGTTCCCGTCGGTGATTGGTTGACCACGGGACCGGTGAACATCCATCCTGAGCAAGGGGAGAGGGTCCGGTGAATCCCGGAAGAAGGCTCCAGAAAGAACCACCCGTTCAGTAGGAACAATTTAAAATTAAATCCTCCACTGGTTGATGAATATTTTCTACCTGCAGATCAGGATGTTTCGGAGAAGGTGCTTCGATTAATGATGATGGTTAAGCAGGTAGAACACGACCTTCGAGTCTGTGTGGATGAGCTGAAGGGGAAGGCGGTCGCGCCACGTCAGACGGCACATCACAGGGCGGAAGAGTGCGACGCTGGAAACTTTGGCCGGGGGTTTGTGGCGGTAAAGGTGAGTAAAACCAATACCGTAAACAAAAAGGGAGGTGCGAGCGAATCCGTTCCAGGATCGCGTGGTTCCAGGGACTTAGTAGCTGAATCTCCGACAGTGGAAGCGACACGAAGTGCTGATCGCTTGGAAGGAGTGGAGCCAAAACACCGGCTGACGAGTGCCATGGGTCTTAGTGCCCTACCACCGGAGCCAGCATCAGTCTCGCGTCATTCTACAGGGGCGCAGATGGCAAGGGGTCTTTTCCTTTCCCGTAGGAAGACCCAAGCCGTCAGAATGCCCCAGAGGAATACGAAGAATCGAAGGAGGAAAGCCGGTTCTTCCTACAGAATTAGACGTGAGCCCGTGAGCTCACGTAGTGGGATAATCTGCCCTCTGCAGAGGCAGAGGGGAGCTCCAGATTCAGCAAGGGCGATTCCCCTAAGTACCCGGATGAAGGGGAGTAGACCAAACTGGAGCGGGTGCCGAGGTTTTGGCGACCAGGGTGCTGGTCAAAGGGGGGAGCGTTGGCCCTATTTCAGAGAGGAAAAAGCCAGACAGTGGCGTCAGGGCAACGTCTCCGCCCCTGTGTCTATTTTATTTTATACAGAACCAGGCCATGGAAGACAATCAATTATGCCCGCTTCGTTTAAATTATACACTCGCGGGACAGGCCACTACGAAGGACAGTTCTTCGCTGGTGATGGGGCACTGTGGCAGATTGCCAGGGTCATTACCTGGCCAGGATGCCTAAAAGGACCGGAAGGTGGCAGGAATAGCTTCCTGGCCATGAGGGGGCAACCGCCCTGGAGCAGGAGAGGACCACGGTAGAAGAACAAAGAGCTTCTGGCCTGTTGGGACCCGCCACCGCCAGGGGGCACCTCAAGCCTCGTAGGACTTGGAAGTAGTTACTTCTGCCACACTCGGCAAGATGGTGAAGGAACCTGCCAGGGACGCCCGCAGTGCTTCCGGGGCAAAGGGCAGCACTTCTGCCACACCAGGAAGTGCTGCTGGAAGGACGTCATTAGACACCTGGAGCACATCCGGGCAGGGATAAAAGGCGCCACCTTCCAGCAATCTGGGAGCCAGAGTCGGGAGTGGGAGTTGGATGAAGCTCCCAGGAGGAGAGTAGAGGCGGCCAAGGACTGAGAAAGAGGATTATTTGGGTGATTATTGCTGAGTGCATTGTGTGTAATGTTGGGACTGTGTTTATTTGATGAATAATAAACGTGTGGATTTTATAAAGATGTGGTTTCCGACTGGTGGTGTCCCGGCAAGTCTCACAAGGGTTTGAGGTAAATTCAGGACACTTCTCAGCACTGTTAGTTTTCCTAACCTGCCATGTTCCTGTTCCATCTCTCATATCAGAACTAAAATAGCAAATGCCTTTTTCCCCTTTTTATTTACTTTTCTTATAGCACCTGTCATAATCCTTCAAACTCCTTCTGTCAGGAACAGAAGAGAGGTCACCAAAACAACAAAATGCACCATGTGTACAACATGCAGTCTCTTTAACAATAAAACTGATTATTATAATTTTTCTGCACCACTTTCAATCTCAATTCTACATACTGTGAATCCTGTCACTCAGTTTATTTATCCAGTGACGTCACCCACATGTACTGGTTGAAGTAGCTGCGCTATGGTGGAGCACCTCTGTACCTCTCAAACTGGCACATTGCAGTTTCTTAGTTCTCAAATTCTTCAATCTCACTTTGTTACCAGATGAAATATAATCGCCAATTTATACTTAAATTATAATTTAAAATAATAGTTTTTGCATAACTTGTCTTTCTTTGTTTTTGTATTAAACTTTTACCCTGTGCTTAGTTGTTTATGGGATAATAACAGAAATATGCAACACTTGGTTAATATATAGATTGTACAATGTGACAGAATAAATATATCTTCATATGTTAATTATTTTTGTTCAGTTTTACCAAAAGATGTAGCAAAATTATTCCAATGATCTGGCCTTTGCTCGTTTTTTTGTTTTTTTTTTTACAGCTATTCCTTGGTTTCTAAAAATATTTTTAACATCGCATTAGTGGTTTTGGAGGCCAAGGAATCCAGTGATTATGTTTATTTTTTCTTTAAATGCATTTCTAACAATGTTTAAAATTAAATGCATTTGCCTGCTGCACCATGTTATTTATCTTATAGGGACCTTTCTTTTGACAGTTAGTATGTAAAGTCCACAGGAAGTTTGTGGTTTGTGACATCATTAGGTCAAAGGTATAAAAGACAACATTGTACATTTTGTGGTTGTCGAAATTTATGAATACAACAAAGAAAACACTTGGCATTCTCAATTAGTGTTTTAATCTGGTGTGTGTTTCCTAAGAGCTTTATAACACTAAGCACTTTCAATCTCATATTTAAAATAAAGAGTTTCCCTGAAGCCCTTTGTACCTTTTTTGGACTTTTGTTGGGTCTCGTGAATATGTGTCTGCAAAAGCACATCAATGATTGACTCAGCCACAACAAATATTTATTTCATGGATACAGAGTTTTATGTAACACTTTCAAGGGTCTTGTTCAGAAAGTGGACACCTTCACCTTCTTGTTGTTTGTTTTAGACTGGCCTACCCCTACTACAAACCCTGAACTTAAGGTTTGTGGGGGTAAGGCCAGGTACACCAGGGTCCCTAATCTTAAAAGATTAGAGTAGGTGCCTAATCTTAAAATAGTGTAAGGGTGCCTAATCTTAAAAACAAATCGCATTTTTGTTGTCCGATTTCTGAACAAGAGCTACCTTCAGATTTATTCCTTTCAATATGAATGAATGATTCACCTTCTGAGGGAAATAGAAAAGTAACTGAAATGGAGGCCCTGTTCAACTGTGCCTCTGCCAGTATGAGATGTTTCTCAAGATGTCTGGCTTTAAGTTCTTAAGCAGGACTAGGCCCTGATAGTGCCACTCTCTCTGCTGCTGCTGGTGTGAGATGGCCTTGGAGATGATCCACCAGTGGTGCAGGGAGAGGCATGCTGGGGTGAGTTGGATGGAAACCCAATTTAATATACATCCACCCTTCCAAGTATAATATATGTCTCTATTTAAAAAAAAATCCTGCAGAGAAACAGTAGGGCGTCGAGATGTGATCTTCAAGTTAAGATCACGGAAGACACTTAAAAGACCCGCGAGACTAAAGAGATTGGCCACAGAGTGTCTCGCGGAGACCTTAAACATGAGACTTTGTGCCAAGAGATTGACCCAGGACCATCTCGCGATAACGTAGAACATCAGATTCTTGCACGACACGCCCTACTTACAACCATATAAGAGCACGGGCAACACACTCAGTCATGTTTTGGCTTTGAGCACACACAGATCCAGGGCTCTCAGCACATATAAAGCGTATAAGGACAATATGTTACAAATGAAACATAGACGACTGAGCGAAGAAGAAAGCAGCGCAAAGAAAAGAGACTCAAAAGCGTTGGAGAGACAAAAAAGAAAAAGAATAATCTAGGTGCAGCCCGGAACAAGTGTAATTGGAAAAAAAAGCACGTCCAATCCGGACGTTGGCGCTATACACATGCAGAGCAGGTTAAAGATTATGAAAGCAATGGAATTCGAAAGGCTCAAAAAAAAAAAAAACGGCACGATACACATGTGGAGAAAGTTAAAGAATATGAAAGTAGGAAAATTAGAAAGTATAAAAAAAAGAAAGTAAAGATTGCAGTATAGCAAAAAAACGGAAACTATTACTCGAAAAAGGGAAAATAATCACCACGGACCAGGTGTCATTGAAACAAAAGCAGGATAAAGCGAGGTCAGAAATAAAAGACAGATTAGAAAACAAAGTAAAACATCATGAAAAGGTTAAAAAACAAGGGGGCCAAACACATGCAGAGCAGGTTAGAGATAATGAAAACTGGAATTCAAAAGCTTAAAAAAAAACATAGGCGCGAAACACATGCAAAGCAAGATACAGAATATGAAAGCAGATAAAATCGACATTACTCGGAGAAATAACAAAAAGGCGAATAGAGATCGAATATATGGACATACTGTAGGTGATATGTCAGAAGTATGTAAATATTGTAAGAGCTTTGAAGTTTTAGGTCAAGAGAATTTCAAAAACGGAGTTTACCTAACATGCATTTATTGGTTACTTTGCAAAAAAAATTATTAACTGCTGATCATGTGGATTATTTTGTCTGTGCTGAAATTCCAAACAGAGAAACATATCCTGAATTATGGTACAAAGTCATTAAACACATGTCTCACTGATCTCATTAAAAAGATTCAGCACATTGGGAATCGAAAAATTCCAAATACAGTGGAATCCCGGTTCACAAACGTCTCGGTACATGTACAACTCGGTTTACGACCAAAAAGTTCGCCAAACTTTTGCCTCGGTTCACGACCACACACTCGGTATACGAACAAGCCAGTTTCCCTTTCGGTTTGTGCGAGGTGATGATTTCCGCACGTGTTGCATTGTTCTCGGTCAGACGTGCGTGCTTGCATGTGTGTGCTTTCGCTGTGAACTCTTTGTGCTCTATTTCATTTCCCTTCCGGTTCGTACGCGCCGATTACTGTATTTAAGCATGTGTTCAGCCTCTCCCTGTTCATTGTTCTCAGTCAGACGTGCATGCTTTACCTGTGAACTCTTTATGCTCTACAGTATTTCGTGTGCTTTTGCAGTTAACCATGGCTTCTAAGCAAGTGAAGAGTGGTGAGAAGAAAGTTTTGCAGAAAATTTAAATCGAAGTACAGAAAGAAATTATTGAAAAGTATGAGCGTGGCGTTCGTGTTACTGATCTTGCCGCCGAGTACAAGAAGTCAAAACCTACGATTTCGACTATTCTAAAACAGAAAGAATCTATTAAAGCAGCTGATGTTGCAAAAGGAGTTACAGCGTTAACCAGGCAGAGGCCTCAAGTGCTGGAAGAGGTGGAAAAACTGTTTACCAGTTTACTCATTTACCAATTTGAGAACAGCACAATGTTCTCAAAGCAGCACAATGTAAACAAAGCCAGACTGCCAGTGATGTGGAGGGCAAACACGAAGGGTTGGGTCACAAGGACTTTGTTTTTGGAATGGCTGCACGAGGCTTTCGCTCCCACCAGCTAAACAGCTAAAAACACCAGAAACCCAAGAAATCACAAGAGAGAAAACACCTGAAGGAAAACATCCCTCCATCGCGGAGCCAGACTCTCCCTTAAAACTGTGTTTATACAGCGATCGGTTGCAAGGCTATAGCGCGAACTCCTGTAAATGTTTCTTTCTTGGTTGCTTGTGGTTGGTTTTTAAATAAAGTTCGGATTTGTTCCTTTTTTTCCCCTGTGCTTAAAACTCATTTAAAAAAAGTGTTTATACAGCGATCAGTTGCAAGGCTATAGCGCGAACTGCTGCAATGTTACAGAGAGAGAGAGAGCGGGCTCGCATGCTGCTGAGAGAGAGAGAGAGAGAGGGCACGTGCAGCTGAGAGCGAGTGAGCAGGCTCGTGCAGCTGAGCAGGGAGCCAGGGTGTTTGTGTCAGTGTTATTCAATGTTTTTACATTAGTTTATTATTACACTGTGCATTCTATGGAGTAATTAACTATATTTGTGCTTAAAAATCTTTTAAAAAATATATTTACATACAGTTTGTACGGTCTGGAACGGATTAATTGTATTTACATACAATCCTATGGGGGAAATTGCTTCGGTTCACGACCAAATCGGTTTACGACCAAAGGTTTGGAAGGAATTATGGTCGTGAACCGAGGTTCCACTGTATTGTTTTTACAGAAGTTCAGAAATAAAAGTGAAACTAATGAAATAGCAACAATTCAAAGAAAAAAAATCTTAAAAGTGTGTATCCGAAAAAACAAAAATGGGGGTTGGCGAGCGAAGCGAGTAGGGGGCAAAGCCCCCTAGTAGTTGACAAATAAAACATATGGGATCAATGTTCCTGTTAATGACAGCCTTTGCTTGACTCATGTGGACGCTGGAGAGGAGCCAATAAACAAGTACTTATGCTTGTTTATGAAATTTTGGATAATGAAGGACTTCGGGAAACACTTCCCAAATTCATTTGTTCCTTACCTACGTCATTCAGTATCTTGCTCGTTTGTCATTCACTAAGATTGATATTTTTGGGAAATGCACCCCTTCTTTTTGGCAAATTCTTTTTCAGTTGACTATGGCTTTCAACTTATGTTTTGGCTGTGGTTACTTGAAATTATTTTGCATTTGACTCCTCCTTTCTGTTCTTTGAATTATGATTTTGGTTTCACATCCTGGTAATGTTCCCTGTATCGGCTTTAGCTTGTTAGTAAAACCACGACCTGTTTCCTGATTCCATGCTTATTTAAATACTGCTGCCACCCAGTGCAGTCATATATCGAAGTCTTGCAGGATTACAATAATTTGTTTTGATGTTGCAGGGTCAGTCTCCATTTACAAATCAAGTGCTGACATGAAAAGTGTTTTGCAAGGTTGAAGTTGTTGACCAGATGATTTTCCTTTTGGTCAGATGGTTTGTTTTTCTGCATTTCTACACTGGGATCAGGAGGTAGCTAATAGAGCCAATCATACCTTGTTCTGGCCGAGTTTCTCTTGCATCCTTTCCTGTCCTGTTGTTTTTAGGTGTTGCTATTGTGTAATTTTTGTTTTCTGAATAAGCTCTTCATTTTATATGTTTTGAAATAATAGTGTTTACTTTTTTCATTGGATTGGACTTGAACTTGTATTTTTTGTAAACACCTGGCTGGTCATAGAGCCTGTTACTTAGCAAGACACTTGATTCAGACACTTAGATCTGAAGTGTTAGATTTAACTGTGATCTGTGCCATTTCCTGTTGCTTTTCCAGAGACATTATGGAATGTTAACTTGATTTTCTAAGAAGTCTCACTGGTACACATTCATTTAGAATTCCTGGACAATTTTATAATAAGTAAGATTGTACAACATCAAATTAACCCTATATTTCTCCTGCATAATTGATGTTTTAATGTTTAAGAACAGATATGTGGCTTGGGTCCGCATGATCCCACAAGTAATTTACTACTTTAACTAGTTTCTGAACCCTGACTAAAACTAATTTAGGAGAGAATTTTTGTTCAAGTAATAATTTAACTGCTGAAAACGTTTTTTCTAGAGTTTTACTTAAGAAAGGCAGGTTAGAAATATGTCTAAATTTGTCAAGTACAGGGGTTTCTTTTTCTTGAGCAGGGGGCTTAACTACTGCATCCTTTAAACAATTTGGGCAGATTCCCATATCTCCATAGTATGTCAAGTACCCTATCAAGTAGTACATTGGAGACTTCTTTGAAAAGGCCAGTTTGGACTGGATCAAGGGCACAAGTGGAGGGCTTAAATTGATACATTTTTTTCTACAGAGTTCAGGTAGACCTATTTGAGTGAAGGAATTTAATTTACTATAAAGTGCATGTTGGGGATCAACGGAATTAACTTTGAATAGATGTAATATATTATATCTTGTGTTTAAAAATGTTGCAAAAAACTCACAAGTTTCACTAGACGCTTTCAGGAGGCATTAAATTGAATGTGCTGGTTTTAGAAGATGATCAATAGTTGAGAATAAAACTCTTGGATTTCCAGTATTATAATTTTAGTGAAATAGGACTGCCTCTCAAGGTGGACTGCTTTGTTATATTTAGCTATATGTATCTTCAATTTTTCATAGTATTTTCCATTTACACTCAGATCTCCAGCATTGTTTCAAGTTCAGATACTTATTTAGTTTTCCAAGGTATTTTAGTGCTAATGGATTTGTTAACAGTTTTCTCTGGGGTAACTATGTCAGCTGCAGCTCCCATCCTTAGCATTTAAATATTGCACCTTAATGGGTACATTGTTGGCTATATTAGAGGAAGCACTACATTGGACTGATTATGGAAAATATTAATGAACCTGGGGCAACTGTGTCAGCAAAATAACATTTATTAATAATATGCTGCCCTTTAGTTCTAGTTGCCAGTATTTCTACATCAAATAAAAAGCAGAAATACAAAAATAGTCAGATATACCAATTTCCACGACTTGCCTTACGCTAATTTTTAGTCCTTTAGTCCTTTTGAAATGACTAAATCCAGCATGACAAACATCAAAAGAGTAATTTCATACATTTTCTTGCTTTAAGACCGCAATGGTTATCTACATGAAATTTGAAATTTCCTGCAATTAGGAACCTGTCATAGTTAGTTATTAGTATAGATACTTAGTCTGAAAATTCCTTGATAAAAAGACAAATTATATTTTGGAGGTCTATAAAGAATCCATACAAGAAATAGTGACACTCCTTAAATAACTATGGCAAAATACTCAGAAGACACAAAAGTACCAAAACTGTCCTTTCATTGTTTAAACGACACAGAAAAATCACTGCCTTTCTTACCTTAGCAAATAGAATCAACAAAATTATCATTTGGAGGTGCAGCTTCAGTTATCACTGTTACTACTGAGCCATGTTTCGTTCACTGTAAGAAAGTCCTTTTTTCTTTTTCTGATAAGATCATTTATGCAAAAAAGCCACAATTAAGATCTCGGAAGAGCGCAGCTGTAATTAAGTGTTAGGGCAGCTTGAAATGGTTAAGTAATTTGCATTTATAAAGCTTTGTCTGGATATTTTATTTAAACTACTATGTATGAGTCAGCTGTAGGTTTTATTTGATGTACGCAGCATGGAAAGTGGACTTGACATAACAGTTCTCACAGCCGGGGTCTTCTTGTTTGTGGAGTTTGGAGGGGCTCCAGTTTGTTAATTCACACAAACTCCACTATACTAGCTCTCGGACAAGAGTAAACCCCAACACACCATAATTTTTAAGATGAAATGCAGTAAAGTATGTTTATTACATTATACAGATAAATTTAAAACTTCATTTAAATAATGCATATTGTTAATAATTAAACATGTATGGACACGGTGAACAGCAGTAGAGATGAGCTGGCATCCCATTCAGTTCCTGCCTCACGCTGTATGCTTGCTGGGAACTAGCGCGACACTGGATGGATAAATGGATGGAATAATTAAATATGTACTATGAAGATGTTTCAATGTTCCAAAAAAGTTTTGAAGAATCGGCGTTCTAAGCTTACAGATGGCTTGGCATCTATTACAGAGCTGGTTGTGTGGCAATTGGGTACTTGGAGAAAGAAAAGGAAGGACAGGAATTAAGGGTTAATACGTTTGAAAGAGACAGTACTGCTGCATTAAATTATTTTATCAAGGGTCCACATGGCACAGGAAGCATCTTGTGGAAGGCAAGAACTGTTCCTTGTGGTACTCCAGTGTTGCACATTACTGTGCAGTACTGTCTCTATCAAATGTACTAACCCCCAATTCCTGTCCTTCCTTTTCTTTCTCCAAATACCCAATTGCCACACAATCAGCTCTGTAATAGACGTAAACCATCTGTAAGCTGAGAACACCGATTCTTCAAAACTTTTAAGGAACATTGAAATATCTTCGTAGTACATGTTTAATTATTCTAACCATCTATCCTTCCAGTGTCACGTCAGCCCCAGCAAGAATACAGCGCGAGGTAGGAAAAATCACTCAACAGGGCGCCAGCTCCTTGCTAGCGCTGCAACACTGTGTCCTCACATGTTTAATTATTAACAATATAGATTATTTAAATGAAGTTAAACTTTTATCTTTATAATATAATAAACAAATTTTGCTGCATTTCATTTTAAAAATGATATTGTTATCATATGTAAATACGCACTTTATAAAGTGTCTCAGGTTGTGCAATGTTATAACTGTATCGCAAGTTTACAGTGAGGTAGTTGTACTTATAAGGAACACTTGATGGACTGATTGATTGCGTTTATAGTTCTTGGGATGAAACTGTTTCTGAACCACAAGGTCAGTACAGGAAAGGATCTGAAGCGTTTGTCGCATGAGAGCAGTTCAAATAGCGCATGGCTGAGGCACCGTGTGCTTTTTGCTGTATACTGATAATTCTCTTTCCGATCAGCTGCTGTGAAGCTGTGATTCCACACTCAGATACAGTGATATAAATACTCCGAGTGGTGCAGTGAGAGTAACATGGAAAAAGATGATCTGCTGTGGCAACCCCTAACGGGAGCAGCTGAAAGAAGAAGAAGGTGCAGTGAGAGTGACAACGCTAAAGGAGCTATGGTATTTGGAATAGTTTGGCTATTCCGTGGACCATTATATTGTTATAGGTTAATTACAATCAGAAGCCTTAAACTAATAAACAATATGCGGTTAATTTCAGTGTATATGATAAAGTTGCATCAGGGATGTGGATCTAAAAAAGAAAGGTAAACCACACTGGAACAAAAGCACAGCTTTGACGCTGGGTGCCGTCAGTTTGCAAAACAGAGTGGAGAACTTGCGTATGCCAGGGTTTGAGCTACCGTGAAAATGTGCATGGCTTTACACCAAGTTTAGGTTTTATACATCGCGATTTGAGTGTGGAAATGGGAGTATGCAACATTTTTGTTTAAAAGAATAGCAGGTACCTATCTTTGTGTAGAAGACCCTCCACATCTTTATTTCCCTGCTAACAGGTAGAGAATACCCAGGTCCCAGAATCTGAAGACATGGCTATGAGGGAGCCTTAAGAAACGTGATCAGATGAAAGAGATAAAGAAAATGAATTGATAGAGATTATTTTTTTCCTGAGTGACCCTTTTTTCAGTAAATACCACCACAAGTCACCACTGAAGCAAACCTGTTAATCCTGTTTCCAGATATGCAGAGGGAAGGAGAGGAGAAGCGTTATAAGGCAGAGCCAGCCTGTGGCTCGGGGTAGAATTACATATTCACAAGCCCTAAAATTATCTCCTAAGCACACGTGTGATGATGTCTTGAAGCAAGGCTGGGCTCAATGTGGCAGCCAAGCCCAATTCAGGTAGGGCTATCTTTTGTTGTTAAAGTCTGCCACTGTATTACCTCTTAAACTGGTGGTGGGCACCAACTGGTCTTTTATTCCTGGTAACACACTTGGCTATATGGTGTTATTGCATGGAGAAGAGGTTTAACTCAAGGCTCTTCTAATATAGAGAGCATCGAGCTAGTGCTGACACTAGGATATAAATGAATGAGTGGAAAATTTGCCATTGGTTTTTTTGGGTACACAGAAGATCAGCCTTGGTGCAAAGCTATGTCCATTGAGACTGGCAAAACTGAGTTATTGTCTTTGTTGTCATTGGCCAAAGTGATACAAAGCAGAGAAGAGAGACATGATTGACCTTGGATATATTAGCACAAGTGTTATTCCAGTGTGACTGATACTGCCTTATGAATTGGTAAAACTAATCATCAGATTAGTGTTTTATGAAATGGTAACCTAATGTAACACTGATGCGTCTATCATCCTGCTCATTCTCCGTATTTTTTGTAATAATTCTAGGGTTTCAAAACTATTATGGGCTGTCTTGACTAACAGTGCATATGATACAGTATATTTGAAAATGTTCTTATATTTCTTTTCGTACTTTCTATGTACAATGGCAGATTCATGGGAAAGCATGCACACATTTTTACACCAAACAAAAGTGATGAGAAAAACGTATTTTATTTCTTTTTGACACATATTTTGTGTTTGGCTATATTTTAAGAAACAGCAGAGACATAATGCTTACTCCTGACAAAAAACCTAATAAAGATTTTCCAGGAGGAGCTATTGACAGACAACAGATAATTTGATGCTTTTCTGTGTTTTAGCCAGCTGGGGGGTATTTTTTAAATATCACATTACAGCATTCCCTGCTCTTACAGTAGATTAATTAATGTTTAATTGCAGTACTATTTTTTGGACATTGTAGTTTAATATAAATCATTTTATATATATATTGCTAGTAGAACCAACATTTTTAAAGTAGTCTGGTTAGTTATTCAAAAGGTCTTTCCTTTTGGGACAGTTAGTGAAGTAGGCCACAAATTCAAGTTCTGCTACAGTAACAGGTACAAGAGGTACCGTAGCTGAGACTATTGCTATATAAAATGATTTTTGCAGTTAGAAACACAACTAGCTATTTGTCATGAATGTTATTATTTACATCATGTTTTACAGTTATTCTGTGTGGCATTACATCGTGTTATTACTACTATTGCAATAATCATTTGTTTCCTTTTAGTCATTGTCATGTTGTTGATGGTTCGCCTTGCAGGTCGTCATTATGTGGGAATTGTTGTCACTGAGGATGATGTCACAACATGCTATAGTATCCTAATCACTAGATAAAATTACTTCCAGAACCTTTCTTCAAAAGCAAAAGTTTTATTAGGGAACTCTCTGTTTGTCTGAATGCAATTACCATTAAACCTTGCTCACGACGAAAATCCAATTTGCAACATATGCAAGGGCTCTGGAAAGGCAAAAGTCTTGCAACATTCAAAGATAATAGTTTGGGATAAGTGCACCATGGCACATAAAAGAGCTTATGAAGCCTTGAACCGAACAATGCAAGATCTCAGAAATCCTACCAAAATAATAGGAGGTACTGTCGTTTTACTCTCAGGAGATTTTCGTCAAACATTACCAGTTATTCCACGAGGGACACCAGCAGATGAACTCAACGCATGTTTAAAATCCATGCTTCTCCCACGGTCAGTTATATGTCGCGTGTTCTCGGGTAGGTACACCAAAAAATGTATACATTTATGCATGTAATGGGCAAACAAAAAATGTAGTATACCCGAAAGCACTGCAGTAGTACTCAATGTATCTTTACTTCTTAAATGTTAATGTTTTACTGTTTAATAATTTATACGCTTCTTACATGTTGTTCAAATTCTTTTGTCAAAATACCAGTAATGGCACACTGCACGATAACGTGCAGTGAATACACTTGACTAGCATTCGATGGCTCAGAGGTTGATGTACTTGCTACTTCCTGAGCAGCTCTTCTTTACTCCACCCTAGCGACCCGCTGCTTCTCTTTCGTTGGCATGTTTTCGCGTTAAAACTGATTAAGTTAGTTTTTGTGTTGCAAATACTTAGTACATTTTCTTTAACCTTTCAATTAATCTGGCACTTAAGTCTTCAATCTGTCTCAAGAATGATTAGCGAAGGTGGTAGGGAATAAGAACGGCGCCCATACGCATCTGCCCCTCGGCCGCCCTGCTGCACGCTACCGAGAGTTGATTCTACAATAAAATAAAATAAAGATAAAAAGAGTAATAAAATCATCACCCCGAGAGCGGATAGTAAACGTCACGTAGTATATGTGTACCAAATTTCATGTCAATAGGTGAAACGGTTTGCGAGCTACAGGTGATTTAAAATCCTGGACAGACAAACGAATAGCCACGGTAGCGTATTATAGAAGAACATTTTACTATTTAATAATTTATATTTATATGCAATGTGCTTCTTATATATTACTTCATATTCTCATATGATAATGATGTTAATAATGTTGTTTATATTGATTTATATGTTATTGTAAGTGCTCTTTATTTGTTGAAAAATAAAATTGGCAATTAACAAACTTATTTTATAAATAATACATTTAATTTTTTTCCCTTGCACTCAGTGAGCGAAGCCACTGGGTAATCAGCTAGTATTATATAAAAGTCGTAAAATAGGCTATAAATTTAGTTTGAAAATTTAATAAAAGAACTGTAAATTTAAATCTGAAATTCTGAATTATTCTAGAATTTTAAAATAAGCTTAATTTATAAAGGAATGATGCAAAAAAATACAGCGTGTCTCATTTTTGGCAGTAAGAAATATATTTTATATGATTTTAATAGGAATGGTCTGAGGTTCATGTGATGTTGATTTAGCTATTTTAGCATAATCTATGACCTCCAAAAATCAGAGTAAAGTGGTACTTTTAGGGGACCCTCACACAATGTTTCTGCTAAGTCAGTGTAAGAAGTGTAGATAAGTCAAAAACTTTTGTTAATTTTTCAGGTGTCCCATAACCAAAAGATTGAACTTTACTAATAAAGATATGCTTTTAACTCTTCTTTTGGAATTATCTAGTGTAACTATGGAAGCATGAGTCTTGTTAATTTGTAAGCTTTTCAAGCATCATCATATTATGGCAGGGTGTTAATCTATACTAATAAAAGGCAAAGCCCTCACTGACTCACTGACTCACTCATCACTAATTCTCCAACTTCCCGTGTAGGTAGAAGGCTGAAATTTGGCAGGCTCATTCCTTACAGCTTACTTACAAAAGTTAGGCAGGTTTCATTTCGAAATTCTACGCATAATGGTCATAACTGGAACCTGTTTTTTGTCCATATACTCTAATGGAGGAGGCGGAGTCACGTATCTCGTCATCACGTATTGCGCCTCCTACGTAATCACGTGAAGTGAAAACAAGGAAGAGATTTACAGTACGAGTCAAACGCGGGAATGAAGGTAAATGACGTTAATTGTTGAGTGTCTTTTAATACTGTGTAATTGTTGAGTGTCTTTTAATACTGTGTAAGCATACATATTAACAGATGTGCAATTAAACGTGTGCATTTACGGGGTGATTTCTCAGGCTTAAAGCTCGAAGTGATCACTCGAGTGAAGGCAGCTTCACAAAAAAACAGATCCTTAACAAGCTGTTATTGGTATATTTTACCTCAATTTTAAAAGGTTTTCTTTTCTTCTTAATAAAAATTTAAAAGCAGAACTTCGCCGATGCAAACCGCGGGGATTTGAGCGACTGACGCATACAGACATATTCATGAGTGCAGGTACTTCGGAAAGAAAGCACCATGTAAACCTAAAGTTTAAATTAAGTACATAGACCTACAAAAGGTTGCCATTGATTTGAGGCAAGATTGCTTTTCTCATGTACAACTATACGTTGCATTCTTAACAGTAAGCTTGCACAGCTTGGTCATATTCCAACTGGAGTTCTGAACTGACAATATATATCTATATATATATATATATATATATATATATATATAGATAGATATATAGATAGATAGATAGATAGATGTGTATGTATGTAGATATGTGTATATATATGTAGATATGTAAATATGTATATATATATGTATATATTGTAAAATATATAGCGCCCGACCCGGCACAGACTCAGGCAGAGGCACGTACTTAGCTAAAACACACTTTATTATTTCTTCAGCCGTGGGGCATGCCTTCCCCGTATCCCACAGGCCCAACACAGTCCCAAAAGCATTTCTTGAATATATCACACACACACACTCTCTCTCTCTCTCTCTCTCTCTCTCTCTCTCTCTCTCTCTCTCTCTCTCTCTCTCTCTCTCTCTCTCTCTCTCCCTCCTCCTCCTCCTCCTCCTCCTCCTCCTCAGGCTTAGTCCTCCTCCTCCCGACTCTGGCTCTCTCGAGTGGTGGTGGCTGGCCTTTTTTATACCCCACCCGGAAGCATTCCAGGTGCTTGATTACCTGGTCCTAATTGACCTTCCGGGTGGGGCTGACGAGTCGACCAGCTGGGCTGGAAAGTCCATGCAGCTCCCCCTGGCGGCCATCCAAGCCCCCAACCAGGCTGTGGAGGACTCCATCTCCCATGGAGCCTTGTGCCAGGCTGGGGAATCATCGTCCACCAGGGAGGCTGCCACCAAGTGTCCCGGGGGAGGTATTGAGCTGCCCATGGTGGCTCCCCCGGAACAGATGCAGCAGGGGCGTCCCTGCTGGGCATGGGACCCGGCTGTCCTTCACAAATATATATATATATGTGTGTGTGTGTGGATGTGTATATATATATATATATATATGTATATATGTAGATATGTGTATATGTACATATGTATATATAAGTATATATGTTTATGTATATATATGTTTACATAACCTCTTTAACACACTACTTCTCCGCTGCGAAGCGCGGGTATTTTGCTAGTTAGTCAACATATATTTATTAATTTTCAGATCAGTCAAGGCTGTAATAAGATCTAAGCATGGCAGAAGTAATGGTTAATAGTCGATATTTTCAGTTTGAATTTACACCCTCCTTTTCTGGCTTTTTTAATTGTTTAGAGGATCACTCACGTCTGCCTATGTGGCACTATTTTGGATTTAAAATCTGTGAGCTGTGTTCAATGTCTTTTTTAGGAACAGGTATATAACATGTGAAATTCACTTTGAGAACCTCCAGTAAGAGTTCAGTCATTGTCCAGTCGGGTTTAAAAATTTCTGATTGTTATCTGAATTATTTAGGTGCATTATAAAAATGTGTTTCACAACTAGGGGGCTTCATCTGAAGCGTTTTTTTCATAATACAACAGGGAAAATAATGTATACTTTAGGAAGACATTGATGATATTTTTGCCAAGTTCAGAACAGATCCTCGTGAAGAATTTTTTTTTCACTTTGCAGTTACAAAGAAAATCACTTTTACAATGAATGGTATTTTTCCAGTTGAGAAAAATAAGTCTTTGTACAAAGCTGTATAGTGTAGGATATTATATGTTATTAATTCATTGTGAGTGATGTTACATCCAAGGCTATCTAAGAAATATGCCAGAATTTTTGTCTAAAATGTTTAAGTGGAGGGCAATTACAAAACATTTGACATTGCGTTTCAGGTGCTTGGTGACATTGCTCATAGGCTGGATCTTACCCTGGGTACTTTCTAGACAATTTTAGATAAGATAAATGTGATAGATGAACACTTTTTAGTTGGCTCTGGGCATACTTTGCACATATTGAAATGGTGTATGTTATGAAAACCTGATCTCCATTACTTTTATGAAATTTTAATCGAGAAATTCTATTCCCATTGTCCCTTAAGATCATTAAGAGATAACATTTCTTAAGGTTTTTAAATATACTCATACTCTGGAGATACTTGTCTGAATCTTCACCCACATCAGCCAGTATCATTTCATAGATAAAAATAGCTGGATGATGAGGAAAGTTGCGCAGGTTCCTTTAACAAAGTTTTTAATTTGTATATAAATGAAAAAGCATATCACTGAAAGATTAAATTTGGATCACAGTAGTTCAAATTATGCAAATACATTACCAATACAGATATGTTTAAATGTTATAATCCCTAGCACCTTCCCATTGATTTAATATTTCAAGTCACACAATTTAAAATGCATGTAAGTGCTTACATAATTCATGCAAAGATTAAAATAATTACTATAAAAATATATTTCTCAAATAAAATAAGATCTTGAAAAAATATACTAGTGGTTGGATTTTTAAATGAACTCTCAAATACATTGCAAACATGTTTTTTGAAAAATAAAAATACATCTCATAAAGATGCTCTTAGGTATAGATAAAGGAATCCAATGATGCATATGTTTTTTCTGCAATTAAAGAATCGCCGGTAACTGTCTCCCTTGCACTTAAAGCAGAAAATAATAATAAAAACTGACATGGCACTAATAAAAGTTGACAGTTTATCTAAAAAAAAAAACGCACAAATCTGTGTGACTCACTGAGAGTCAGGTTGTCAAGCCTGTATATTCTGCTGACTGTAGCATTTTCCATTAAAATAACTATAACTAAATAGTTTTGTTTCTTGTGCTTGAATTTTCCATATTTTAAGCACACTAACAATAGTGGAATAAACTACGACTTCTGAAAACAATGTAGTTACATTTATCATTTGTAGTTATACAGTTCAGTTACAGTGGTCATTTTCAAGATTTCTTTTTTCAAATTCTAAGAGACCTGAATATCTCCTGCCATTTCCTAGAGTAGCTCTGACACTGTACCTTCTTCATGTGTGAAGAATTCAGAATGTCATATATCATTCATGTAAAGACTACATGCAAGTCAGCGAAAAGGTAAGGCAAGAAACAATTCTTTCTTTAGCTCAGTTTAGAGCAAATATACCTTCAGCTTTTCGTTAGCAAAACAATTTTTACTCAGTCACAGGTTTTGTAATGAGATGTCTGTTTTAGGCAGTGACTTCAAAAAATATTTTATTAGAGCAAACATTGAGGATATTCTACAAATAGAAAACCCTTTTAAAGATCTATCCCCATAATAAATACATTTTTTTTCTTAACAGTTTTCTTCCTATAAGATTAAAACACTGATAATAAAGAACTGTCAACTGGTTCTGTGTAGTAAATGTGTGTATAAATGTGTCCTGTAATTAAACAAGGCCCCATGCGGGCTAGGTTCCTGCTTTATGTCTGACGTGCCAGGTAGGTTAAAGCCCATACCTTAATCAACCTAAGTATGCCTATGTATACTATGCAGTGTTCAAAAAAGACACAAATAGTCCATGGCAATTGTAGGTGATAAATTGAAGTTAACTGTCATGTGTACTGTACATAATACGATGAAATTGGTATCACCATGGCTTCTCATAATTGTGGCAGTTATACAACAACAACAATTTTTTTCTTGTATAGGCCCTAGTATTTGACAGCCACCCAGCCTTCACTCTCTAAGAAGATAAAGAAAAAAAAACTCCCAAAAAACCTTATAGATAGGTTAGGGTGCAGTGGTTGCCAAGAAATGGAGTAAATGCAATACACAAAACAGAACACATGTAAATTTCTTCACAGAGCTAGATGGCCAATCTAATCTTTGCCACCTCAGAAATGCAATACAACAGTACAAACTACAAGGCAAAATGGAAGAATAGATTATACCGCTAACTAAATACTGATCTGTCATATATGACGATACATGTTTGCTCAAATGTATCAACATCAAAGTTGAAACTAATCAACATAATGAAAAACAACAGTATCTGTCCATCAATTAATTATAGAACAATGGACAGATTATAGTAAAGAATTCAAACAAGACAGACACAGTCAGAGTCCTAGGGCCTCATGTATAAACGGTACGTAGGTACAAAAATGTTGCATAAGCCCGTTTCCACGCTCAAATCGAGATGTATAAAACCTAAACTTGGCATAAAGCCATGCACATTTTCACGCTAGCTTGAACCCTGGTGTACGCAAGTTCTCCTCTCGGTTTTGCAAACTGGCGGCACCCAGCATCGAGGCAGTGCTTTTGTTCCAGTGTGGTTTGCCTTTCTTTTTTAGATCCACATCCCTGATGCAGCTTTATCATATACACTGAAATTAACTGCATATCTTTAATTAGTTTAAGGCATTTGATTGTAATCAACCTGTAACTGAGGTGACTGAGAGTTAATGCACTGTGCTCTACACTGATGACAGTAAGAACAGGATGAACACCATCATGGTCACCTGGAGCCTCATGTATAACTGGTGCATACGTACAAATATGTTGCATACTCCTGTTTCCACGCTCAAATCGCGATGTATAAAACCTAAACTTGCCGTAAAGCCACACACATTATCACGGTAGCTCCAACCTTGGCGTACGCAAGTTCTCTGCTCGCTTTTGCAAACTGGCGGCACCCAGCATCAAAGCAGTGCTTTTGCTCCAATGTGGTTTCCCTGTCTTTTTAGATCCACATCCCTGACGTGGCATTATCATATTCACAGAAATTAACCGCATATTGTTAATTAGTTTAAGGCATCTGACTGTAATTAACCTGTAACAATATAATGGTGCACAGAATGGCTAAACTATTCCAAATACCATAGCCGCTTTAACGTTGTTACTCTCACTGCACCTTCTTCTTCTATTTTCAGCTGCTCCCGTTAGGTGCTGCCACAGTGGATTATCTTTTTCCATATTACTCTCACTGCACCACTCGGAGCAGCTGATCGGAAAGAGAATTATTGGTATACAGCTTCAAGCACATGCTGCCTCAGCCATGTGCACTGTCTATTGAACTGCTCTCATCCGACAAATGCTTGACAGCCTTTCCTGTACGGATCTGGCAGTTCAGAAACAGTTTCATCCCAAGAACTATAAACGCACTCAATCAGTCCATCAAGTGCTCCTTATAGAACTGTTTGTACTTATAAGTACAATTACCTTACTGTAAACTTGCGATACAGTTATAATATTGCACAACCTGAGCCACTTTATAAAGTGCGTATTTACATATGATGACAAAATTTGTTTATTACATTATACAGATAAAATATTAACATCATTTAAGTAATCTATATTGTTAATAATTAAATGTGAGGACACGGTGTCGCAGCGGTAGCGATGAGCTGGCACCCCGATTGTTCCTACCTGTATTCTTGCTGGGGCTGGTGTGACACTGGAAAGATAGACAGATAGAATAATTAAACATGTACTATGAAGATATTTCAATGTTCCTTAAATGTTTTGAAGAATCGGAGCTTACAGATGTCTTAACATCTATTACAGAGCTGGTTGTGTGGCGATTGGTTACTTGGAGAAAGAAAAGGAAGGACAGGAAATTGGGGTTAGTATATTTGAAAGAGACAGTACTGCTGCAATAAATTATTTCATCGCAGGTTGCGCACGGCGCAGCAAGCATCTTACAGGAGGCATGAACTATCTCTGGACGAGGCGCTAGCTCGTCACTATCACTGTGCCACCATGTTCCCATGTTTAAGAACATTCTTTAACTCCTATCATCATGAAAGTGATATCACGTATACATCTCAATATTTTAATTATTCAGAGAGCTGTAATATCACGAATGTAAACTGATTCTGTATCCTGTCGGAGGAAGAGAAAGCCCATTTAAGAAGCTCATAGTAATTCACACACATTCAGCACGTAGAGGAACACATACAAAGCAAAGCATTTAACGTGCTACTTTAGTTACGATGGTATTTGAGAAACTAGTAAATTAAGCGATTTAAAGATGAAATTTATGACGTTCAACTTTAATGACAAAATAAACTACATGATTAAAGTGGAAATTTCTAAATTAAAGTTGGTGTAAGAGCCATTTTCCTAGTTATATAAGATTCATAATATTTTACTAGATGACAATGCATAATCTATGGGAGGTTCCTAAAACCCCCATAAGTAGAATTGAATTTGTATATTCTTGTCTATTTCTAACAGCTTTGAGTAAACATTATTTTTCAGTTAGTGACAGCCTTGCCGTGTGTAAGGCATAGAGGGCATACAGTTTTAAACCATGCTTGCGCCCACGCCTACGGGCTCATTGAGTGTGTGAAGTAACATGTAAAGATAACGTGCTTATATAAGTACGAAGCTGTGCGCTTAAAGCGTACAGAAGAAGAACTTTTAAATATAGAAATAACTAACGTTCCTCAAGAAGAAGCTAAGTTTAGATAAGATACATTTTTCCTTTTTGCCTTTTAATTTATGTGTGTAACTATTTTTCCTTTATTCTTGTATGGATTATTTGCCATTAAATTTCACTAAATATTTTTAAAATGAACTTTTGGTCTCGCGTTTTACCCGTGCTCGACTTCAGCGGCTACAGTTGGCATTTCGAGCTTTTTTCTCACTGTGTCCCTATTTTTTGTTTCTATACTCTGTACCCCAATAAGCTTTCATATGACACTCAGACGGTGGGCTACGACTCGCCTTTTCACGGCGACTTTGATATCTGACCGCTTCTTTTTTTATTTCGGGCACTGTGCGACTTTGTGAACTTGAACTTTCGAGTTTCTCTGACAATCTATGTCACTCGATCAGCTTCTTTTTGTTGATTATATAACTGTTTAAACCAACAAATAATAAGTTTTTCCATGCCTCCACTTGGTATTCGCTGAACTTCTTCTGTTTTCCCCCGTGCTTTTCCCATTGTCTTTTCACAGAAGGCTGAGCTTAAGTGCTATTTATATTGATTTGCATATTCAAAGAGGCATAATTCTGGGAGGAGTTGGGGCGGGACAGCAGGCGCGTGCACGTGCAATACACATGCAGAGCTGGTTAGAGATAATGAAAGTACTAAAATTCGAAAGTCTCAAAAAAATGATAGTAAAGATTGCATTAGCGCAAACAAATAGAAATTATTACTCGGTGATATAATGGAACAGTGAAAAGAGATTGAATATATTGTTCAGGTTTAAACTTTAAGTCAGAGACTTAAAGACGTAGATCGTCTAATTTGTGTTGCCATCAGGGAAAAGTAGTGTTTTTTTCCAATGAAGAGGTGTATCCGCGAGAATGAAAAGATTTGTTATTTGGTGAAAGTGAAATCCACATAGGTGAGCAGCAGAGATGCTAAGTGGCTGGTGCAAAGCCCCCTAGTTACTTATATTTAATACTAATGGCTAACAACAGAGATGCAGTATGCACAGTTAATCAGCAGCTCTAGTCAGGGTATGCTAAACTGAACAAAGTAAGTCTACAGCCAGGATTTAAAACCTGAGATTGAAGGGGCATCTCTTATAGTAGTAGGCAGACCTTTCAACAGTTTTGGGACCCTGTAGCTAAAAGCTCAACCTCCTACAGTTATTTTATTAATCTTTGAAATCATAACCAGGATGTTGATATCTTAATGTGCACTCTGGCTTGTAAATAATTATAAATTAATTTATGTATACCTTACAAAAGGCACACAAGCAAATATACATCGAAAGTAACATATATGCAATATGTATATATACAACATAAAACTCACCAAGAAAAATGGTTTGAGAAGATGAGTTGAGATGTGTATACTAGAATATATACAGTATTGTTATTATGGCTGGCTTCTCAATACCTTTGCATGCAAGAACTTCTACAGCATTTATTATCGTGATGGGCTGCTCAATAATCTTACAATCAGTGGATAGAAAGTGTCCCTGAATTTACTTGTGTGGTTGCCATTGACCTTGCACCATATGCAACAAGAGAGGAGCAATAAAAGCATCTGTGCAGGATGATGAATAATACTGTTTGCCTTTCTAAGTATTCTACATGTCCTAAACAGAAGGCAGGTGGGAGGTGGTAATATTCTGTGCCACATTTACCACCCTCTACAGTGCTTTATGAACTTGAGCCGAGCAGCAGCTGTACCAGAATATGATGCACTCATTGAGGATGGGCTGCAGTGTGCATTTGTAAAGAACAGATGGAGAAATCTTAGCTGCCCTCAGATGTCTAAAGAAAAAGCAAAGACACTGGCAAGCATTCATGACATAGGATGAATGGTGTTGTGCCCACTTCACTCCATCAATGATTGTCATTGTAGTCAGTGTTGAAATGTTGCGATATTGTGATTTGTGAACATGCTTTTTATGTTTACCATACATAAATATGTACATCTCTGCAGTATTATGTAAAAAACTGTCTAAAAGTTGAAGATATTTCCTGGTAATCTCAGGACTGTGAAATGGCAAGGCTTTTAATATTAGAGCAGGTGCACTGTTTGCAGATAATGAAAGAATATTCCATATTTTTGGAATGGGTACCATATCCATATATAACATTGGTCAGTAGAACCTACAAACAGATCACTGAATATGCTAAATTTGTAAGACTAAATCCATATAAAACATTTGTAAGCAGAACATGCAAATATGTCACTGAATGAGCTAAATTCAGCAGCACCAGAGACACACATCGCATGTGGCAGGGCATTCAGACAATTACAAACTACAAGCCCAACCCACACAGCAGCGATGGTGATGCCTCCCTTCCGGATGAGCTGAACAACTTCTTTGCATGGTTTGAGGCGCAGAACAAAGAGTCTGTGAGAAAAGCAACACCTCCCTCCACTGACCAGGTACTCTGTCTCTCCATAACTGACGTGGAGAAGACTCTATCCAGAGTCAGTCCACACAGGGCTGCAGAACCTGACAACATACCTGGCCGTGTGCTCAAAGAATGTGCCAGTCAACTGGCTGGTGTCCTCATAGACATTTTCAACACATCTCTGAGCCTTTCGTCAGTCCCAGCATGCTTCAAGTCAACTACCATCATACCAGTGCTGAAGAAGTCATCAGTGACATGTCCGAATGACTACCGGCCAGTTGCACTCACGCCAATAATAATGAAGTGCTTCGAAAGGTTAGTCATGTCACACATGAAGACTAATCTCCCTCCCTCCCTTGACCCTCTTCAGTTTGCATACCGCTCAAACAGGTCAACTGAGGATGCCGTATGCTCTGCCCTTCACCTCTCCCTGACACATCTGGATAAAAAAGGATGCTATTCATATACTTTAGTTCTGCCTACAACACAATCATCCCTCCAAAGCTGGTTGTAAAACTGAGCAGGTTGGGCCTGAATACCACCCTCTGCAATTGGATACTGGACTTCTTGATAGAGAGGCCCCAGGCAGTTTGGATGGGCTGCAACACTTCCAGCATCATTACATTGAGTACTGGAGCGCCGCAGGGCTGTGTGCTTAGTCCACTGCTGTTCACCCTGCTGATTCAGGACTGCACAGCCACGCACAACACCAACCACATCATCAAGTTTGTGGATGATATGACGGTGCTGGGACTGATAAGCAGGGATGATGAAACAGCATACAGAGATGAGGTGGAACAGCTGTCTGCATGGTGTGAAGACAACAATTTATCTGTAAGTGTTGACAAGACAAAGAGATAATCGTGGACTTCAGAAAATCACATCCTGCCCACATCCCACTCAGCATCAACGGTTTAGACTGTTAGGAGTACCAAGTTCCTCGGTGTGCACATAACTGAGGAACTTACGTGAACGCATAACACCTCATCAATAATCAAGAAAGCCCAGCAGAGACTAC
The DNA here is from genome assembly GCF_900747795.2 of Erpetoichthys calabaricus. Lineage (NCBI taxonomy): Eukaryota > Metazoa > Chordata > Cladistia > Polypteriformes > Polypteridae > Erpetoichthys > Erpetoichthys calabaricus. The sequence goes on along the minus strand of NC_041395.2, from coordinate 244,705,169 downwards.
ACTTCCTGAGGCAGCTGAAGCGAGCAGGTCTTCCCCCTTCCATCCTCACGATGTTCTACAGAGGCACCATTGAGAGTGTTCTGACCAGCTGCATCACTGTCTGGTATGGTAACTGCAACATATCCGACCGCAAGCGCCTGCAAAGGATAGTGCAGACAGCAGAGAACATTATTGGGGTGCCTCTTCCTTCACTACAGGACATATTTCACAAACGCAGTGTCCGCAAGGCCTGCAGAATTGTGCAGCACCCCTTACACCCCTCACATGGACTTTTCACACTTCTACCATCCAAGAGAAGAAACTGCAGCATCAAAGCCAGATCTGCCAGGCTGTAGGAGAGTTTTTACCCCCAAGCTGTTAGACTCCTTAACAGCATGCTTCCTCCTGGGATCTTCCACACTGCCTCAACCACCTCTAAAAACAGAACTTTTATACATGCAAGCCACTTTCCTGCAAAAACGAGTGTGCATGTAGAAAAGAACTGAAAATCTCATACTGACCTTTAAGTATTTTGACACTCTTGATATCCTTCTGCTGTGAAACATTCTGACCTGTCATTGTTTACACATGTCTTAAACAACTATTATCATACACTGATCATTTCTGTATTATCTATATCTATTATTTATTTATTATATTACATATCTTACACATCAATATTGCTGCTACTTCTTTGTCTTGTCTTTGCACAATGTGTTGTCTTGTTTTTGTTTTAATTTTAAATTTCAATTTTAATTCCATTTTTAATTTATTATTTGCATGTCATGTTGTTACACTGTGGACCCTGAGCTTCACAATTTCGTCTATTTGTATACTTGTATATGGTTGAGATGACAATAAAGTTCACTTTGACTTTGAAATTGGTAGGACTACATCTACCCTGGATGTGTGGTCACCAGCGTGCTTTACAGCATTGGTGGATACTGAGCATACGAGTTGCCTCTGAGGCAGAGAGGGGCAGGCAAAAGGAGAAGCAGTTTGAAAATGACACCAAAGTGTTCACTAAGTGCTGTGTCTGTTAATGTTGATCTTGGAGCTGCTTCTCTGGTATTCCCACCCCTTCAGGCAGATGAGCAAGAGCATGATATACTTTATATGTGTTTGTGGTTAGTAAGATAGTGGTGTGCCTTGGGATGATTCTGGTTGCAAAAAGCATGCCACTATATAAAACAAAGTTAGGAAACACATATATAGACTGGTATAGACAATATAGTATGAGGTAAAAAAATTTGGCAGGCTTAGTGAATTGACTTGATTTGATTAGAAAGTGTGAGAAATTTTCAGGCCTGAAGGAAAGAAGGGCAAAATGTATGTTCAAGGAAAAACAGGCATCCTGATGGTAAAAGCAGAATAAGATTTAGGTTGGACTTTTCGTCTGGGTGTAGTACAAGATAGGTTTGTGGGGGGGGGGTGAGTTATGTTTTAAGGTGTGGGGGTCTGTGGATCATACAATGTGAGTATGTGCCCAGTTGAGGTACACCTGGCAAACATAGGGTGGGAATGACTCTGTGGGTGTGGAATATGATAAACTGGGATGCAAGACTTGAGAAAAATCAGAGGAATAGTGATTGTATGATGTGTTATGATTTTATAATGATTTATGGAATACAGTGGAAATGTTCAAGTACTGGGCCCTCTTTTAGAAGAGACAGAATAAGATTTGGATTGGACTTAGGGCAGATGGAAGTGCACATTATTGAAGGATTATTTAGGTGGGGGTGCAGACATTATTGTGTGGGTTTTGACGGAATGAGGAACTGGGCAAGTTGGTAGTGCATTGGGCAATATAGAGACAGGTGTAGTATAAAATTTGGGTGGCAGGTGCACCTGTTACTTTCCACATCTATAGGGCAGGTTATGTGAAGCATAAGGGAACTGTGGATGTCACAGAGTGAAGTTTCGGAGCACAATGGAAAGGGAAAAGCTGGAATCAGATTAGGCAGCATGGTGGAAAGGATATAATACATTTTACCCTGGATTTGTCTTATGGCTCTGGAACTGGACAGGCCAAGATGAGCATTGACACTGTGATTAGGACCACAGGAATATGGGGAATGACCAAATAGACAGACCTATATGAAAGGCACTATATAATAAATAGATGTGAAAGGCATTATATAATAGATAAGTGGTGCTTCAGTTTGTCCCTCAAAAAACTGTGCCCCTCTTAAATATTTTTCACCAGCCTCGACTGGTTACTAAAGAGGTATATATAGGTTCAAATTATGAGCTTTAATTCTAAAAAGAATACATTCCCAGGTGTTTTGTCTTGATAGAGTTATACTCTACGTACCCCTTTTGTATTATTTATATGTAGCCTTTGTCAGAATCCCTCAAATCTCACAGACTTACCACTGTTTATAAGGTATCGTAGTATATAACTTATTCACACCTTCCCTTCTACATTTATAACCTCAGGCAGTTAGGTGTATTAAAAGACAAGCAGGAGTTTAGTTACACTTTAAATAATGTATTACTGATAATATTTATAAATAACAACAATATGCAAAGTACAAGTGAATACTGGCAACCATACAACCTGATAAATGCTGATGTGTAGTTTCAGGTGGCACACAGATTTGTTAGTTACTTAAAATGTCTCTAGTTAAGTCCTTATTTTTGGTGAGCTTTCTTCAGAACAGACTGCATGCCTGTCTCAATATGGCTGCCGAGCTGTGCTCTTCATTGTGTCGTCCTTTTCAGTTCATGGTGTGTGAGATGCTCCTTCATCAGTTGGTAAGAGAGAGAGGGAGGCGTAAAGCAAGCAAATTTATAGATTCTCTTTCCAAACCTTATAGCCAATAGGGTGTCATGATACTTAAAGGCTTCTGATACAAGCCAATTCCAAACAGCCATACTGCAAACCAATGGGGCACAGAATACCTTCATGCCTGCCCCAAAAACCATTTGCTGAGCTGATGTTTGTCAGCTAGGCAGTCTGGCTTTTCTGTGTGGGTTGACTGAGAGAGTTCTGCAGAGAAACACTTACCAAACTAGTTTGAGGCACTTCCCACAACCCTGTCGTAAAATTACAAAGAGACTCAGTCCTAAAAGCTGTTGGGGGCACTTAACCATACAAATAAAGACATACAAAATATGTATCAACTTATATGCAAAATTTCACACCACAACAATAGGGATTATGTGCCTTCTTTGCATGCAGTCATTACAAGAAATTTTCTACAACATCTCCTTCCATTGAAAAGGGAGTGTAGTCGTCTTTCTTTTTCCTGAGGTCTATGATCAGCTTCTTGATTCTGCTGACATTAAGGGTGACACTGGTGTTCCAGGCACCACTGAGTCAACGGGTAAACCTGTTCTCTGTACAGTATCTGTCATTGATGCTGATCAGATGTATGCTGCCAGTCCTCACATGCTGAAGTCTGCCAGTTAAGAAGTCTAAAATCCTGTTAGAGAAGGTGGCAATAACCTCAAGTTCAGGGGCCTCATTCATAACGCTGTGCGTAGAATTCACACTAAAACATGGCGTACGGACAAAAGCGGAAATGTGCGTACGCAGAAAAAAATCCAGATGCATAAATCTGTGCATACACCAACTTCCACGTTCTTCCGCTACATAAATCCCGGTCAGCATGAAAAGTAACGCACATGCACGTGCCTGCCGCCCCACCCAGACTCCTCTCAGAATTAAACCTCTTTGAATATGCAAATCAATATAAATAGCCCCTTATGTTTTGTATTCTGTGAAAAGACAATGGCAAAAGCACAGGGGGAAAAGAAGAATTTTAGCAAATACCAAGTAGAGGCAAGGAAAAATGTACTATTTGTCGGTTTAAGCAGTGATATAAACAACAAAAGGAAGCTGATCGAGTAACACAGTGGTGGAGAAACTCGAAAGTTCAAGTTCAGAAAGTCGCAAAGTACCTCAAATAAATAAGAAGTGGTCAGATATCAAAGTCGCTGTGAAAAAGGGAGTCGTAACCTACTGTCTGAGTGTCATATGGAAGCGTATTAGGGTACAGAGAAAAGAAAAACAAAATAGGGACACAGTTGAAAAAAATGTCAAAATGTCATCTTTAATCTCGAAATTTCTACTTTAATCACGTAGTTTATTTTGTCATTAAAGTAGACGGTCATAAACTTAATCTAAAAATCATTTTATTTACTGGTTTCTTAGATCCCATCGTAACTAAAGTAGCAGGTTAAATGCTTCGTATTCTATGTGTTCTTTAATGTACTCTGTGTGTAAATCACTATGTGCTTCTTTAAATGGGCTTTCTCTTCTGCCAAGAGGACACAGAATACATTACATTCATGATATTACAGGTTTCTGAACAATTTAAATATTAAGATGTATATTTGATACCATTTTCATAATGATAGGAATTAAAGCATGTATTAAACATGGGGACACGATGGCGCAGTATTAGGGATGAGCTGGCACCCTGTCCAGAGATTGTTCCTGTCTCCCACAAGATGCTTGCAGTGCAGTGAGCAACCTTCGATGAAATAATTTATTGCACAAGTACGGTCTCTCTCAAACGTACTAACCTCCAATTCCTGTCCTTTCTTTTCTTTCTCCAAGTAACCAATCGGCACACAATCAGCTCTGTAATAGATGCAAAGCCATCTGTAAGCTTAGAATGCTGATTCTTCTAAACATTTATGGAACATTGAAACATCTTCGTAGTACATGTTTAATTATTCCAGCAAGCATACAGCGTGAGGCAGGAACAATCCCTGAACGAGGCGCCAGCTCATCAGTACCACTGTCCACAGTGTCCTCACATGTTTAATTATTAACAATATACATTATTTAAATGAAGTGTTAAATTTATCTATATAATATAATAAACATACTTTACTGCATTTCATCTTAAAAATTATATCAAGGGCTCCAAGAAGATAGCGCTTGGGAATCTAAATCGACTTAGAAGCCAGTCGTCATCATATGTAAATATCGCTTTATAAAGTGGCTCAGGTTGTGCAATATTATAACTGTAGTGCAAGTTTACAGTGAGGTGATTGTACTTACAAGTACAAACAGTTCTACTAGGAGCACTTGATGGACTGATTGAGTGTGTTTAGAGCTCTTAGGGTGAAACTGTTTCTGAAGCACGAGGTCCCTACAGGAAAGGTGCTGAAGTGTTTGCCATACTGTATGGGCGAAGTTGAAATAGACTGTGCGCATGGCTCAGGCAGCGTGTGCTAAATGCTGAATCCCAATAATCCTCTTTCTGATCAGCTGCTGTAGAGCTGTGATTCCACACTCAGATACAGTGAGTTAAATACTCAGTTATGCACTGATAGTAACAACAGTAAAGCAGCTATTGTATTTGGAATAGTTTGGCCATTCTGTGCACCATTATATGGCTACGGGTTGATTGCAATCAGATGCCTTAAACTAATAAACTATATGCGGTTAATTTCAATGTATTTGATAAAGTCACGTCAGGGACGTGAATATAAAAAATAAAGGGAAGCCACCCAGTAAGGTAGCACTGCTTTGACGCTGGGTGCCGCCAGTTTGCAAAACTGAGCGGAGAACTTGCGTACACAAAGGATTGAGCTGGCGTGAAAATGTGCATGGCTTTACGCCAAGTTTAGTTTTTATACATCGCGATGCGAGCATGGAAACAGGCGTATGCAACATTTTTGTGCGTACGCACCGTTCATACATGAGGCCCCAAGAGTTTGGTGAAACATGTGCCAGGCTGGCAAAAAGTGCAAAGGATGAATGGACTGGTTGTGATAATAAGGAAACTGGAGTTGAACATGTCTGTATGAAATTATTGTTAATATATAAAATTTGTTGCATTTTAAGTAATGTAGTAATTTCCAAAAGATAGCAAAATTACATAAAAATAGTGCTAAATGAATTGCAAGCACTTGTTTTCACATCCACATTTCGTGAGAAAAGTGTCCCTCTTTATTGATTTTTCAGCTTTCTGTAAAAACAGCTCATAAAATCATTTAAAAATCTCATGTGTCTAGCACACAGCTTTCAGTAAATATTAAAAAACAATATTTTCTTATGTGCAATGAAATCATATCTTGTTGAAAAATATATATTCTCGATTCTATTGTACTATAGTTGGGAGCAAAGAATTGAGTATCCTAATCTCTGTAAAGTAAAATGTACTGGAGCAATTGTGTCCAAAATCAATAGACTTGTAGCATTTTTACAGTGCTAGTAAATTGAGTTTCATTTGGATTATCTAGTTTCCTTTTGAGTTATTGTGTCTACAGCAGCCAAACAGATAAACACAAAGATATCACTCTGAAAGTGTTCACATTGTAGCCAGAGATATCTACAATCTGTTAATTCATCGAAAATGTTCACCCCTTACACTTTCCTTATCCTATGATTTCTGTAGTGAATGTAAAAAGGGTGTACATGCCCTAAATTCTGTGATATTTTTATTAAGCATTTTGTCTTTTGGCTTGCTGTCATACTGATTCATTTTATGTTGTTATTTGATTTTTTAATTTACCCAATAATAACCATAGAGAGGCAGCTGTGCAATATACTTTGTAATGTTGTTAGTGGTTGTGTAAAAATATAGGATCATATAGATGATGGTGTTATTTGCATGTTACTAAATCTTAATTTAATTCTTGTAGGAAGACAGGTACTGAAAGGTTAATATGAAGAGTACATACTGTATTTGTCTTCCTCTGTAATGTATTCTTTATTAAAGAGACTCCTCTGACAATGATTAAGTGATATTTTGTGTAAAAAGCTATTTGTTAATATAATTCATGTAATCAAAATGCAATTGAAACCTACTAGAATAACCTGTAATGTAAATTCTGCAAGCTAAATTACTATTTTTCATTTTGTGAGAGGGCTGAAGGCAGCAACTTTATTTCCAGATATATGAATAAGTAATATTTTGTTATGGGGAGATGGAAATATTATTTACAGCGCAATGCTTGTTAGACAGAAAAGAGTTTTACATTTACATTTACAACTATTAATTTAGCAGATGCGTTTATCCAAAGCGACTTACAAATGAGGTCAGCTTTAGTCTGTTTTGAAACAAGTATTACAAGACTAGGTTACAAAAATTGACCAAAAGAAACATAAAATACAATCATTATATCAATTAAAGCACAAGACTAATTAACTTTACCTTAGCTATGAAAGGAACCAAACATATTTTTAGGAAAATATTCACAAAACAGAAAAGTCTTGAAATGCTTTTTCAATACATTGAGGGAGTCAGTTATTCAGATGAATGTGGGTTGCTCCTTCTGTCAGTGACAGACAACACTTGAAAAGAGTCTCGACTGACATTGATGCCATGTAGAGGTGACGGCCCGGCAACTGTTCATTAGCAGGAAGGAGCAGAGAGCCTAATGAAGTCCTCCTAATAACTAAATGCTGAACCACTGTCTGCCCTGTAGCAAGCATCAATAGTTGAACTTGATGTGAGTTGTTACAGGGTGGCAGTGGAGGGACCTGAAAAGGGGAATGGCATACACCCATATGGGTTGGTTGAAAAAAGGATGTGCCACTGCATTTTAGGGCATCTGTAGTGGCTTGACAGTACATGCCAGATGGATTTGCAGTAGTCCAGGCAGCCAATTTCTTATCTTATATAACTTTGCTTTTTATTTTACAGTGTGGGATTAACACTGTAACACTTCATTAAAATAAAAATATATATTATCTTCTTTTATAAAAAATATCCTTTAAAAATTATATTTCTTACCACATGTCTGTCTGTCTATCTGTCTATTAAAACTAAAGTCTGTGTGTCCAGGCCCTCTAAGCAATGTGATTGGTCAGTTTGGCTTTAGGGACACGATGAAAGATGAAATGCAAGTGTGAGACACAAAAGGAGGAAAACCGACATGGGAGGCAGAGAGTCACCTTCAAAAAAAGCAAGTATGAAAGCGAACAGGAGGTGAGAAAACCACCTTGAAAATAACAACAAAGACTGAGAAGCAGGCTTTACAGGATTGCCCTCGAGAGAGGGAGTGTCTGTGAAGAAATGTCACACACAAGCAAATTCAAAGGAAAGTAGTGCACGTGGGACAAGAGAAAGCAAATATTCTAAAATTATTCCATTACCTGGTAGCTTGATTAGTACAGTATAAGAGTCCATGTTATAGGGTTGCTATCTTTATAAGACTACTATAGAATTTTTGTATAATTTACATAACTTTTGTGTAAGGCGGAGATTTTTTTTTAACATTTTTTTTATTTGCAGAAAATGAAACAAACCTCTTGCTTAGAGCTCTGTTTGGGTTAAACACTTGAATAACTGACAAAAAACATTAGTGTACTTTCACAGTGAAAGTGATTGGACCAATGCAGATCAAATTTATATGGAGTACAGATTTGCGTAGAACTGGCATTTGTCAACTTCCCTCTAAACCTAATTAAGTCAGCCCTCCACAGTCTTATTGTAATCCCACTGTGTTCAGAGTAATATGTTGTAATGACTAGGGTACTACTCTTTAAACCACAAGCTTAGTGGTGTAGTCCTCACCACCAACATTCAACCTGCACAGCAAAATCACAAGTGTTAAATTAACATTTTAAGTCCATATATGGGACCAGTCTTTCCTTATATAAACTTTCAAGGTTTTCTGAATACAGAGACAATTAAGGTTACAGAGCTGACACTAGTGCATACGACTGAAAGGAGCATCTATTTCGGGGTTACCCGCTTGTGTGCTTATTTGTAAATAATAGTCTAAATAACCAGACCGTTAAAAATAGAAAAAAGGAAAAAAAAAATTCTTACCCATCAAACACATACAAAAAATCCTGCCTTTTTCAGTTACAATATAGCATACCCAGTTTGTGATTTGTGGATGACTGTTAAAAACATAAAAGCAAAGGGTTGCTTACTTAAAGTAGAGGTCCAATTAAGAAAATCAATGCAGCCACAGCGGGCACTGAGGATTGAAAGATGAGAGCCACTGGACTAGTGAACAGAAATCCTTATATTTGAAGAGTGGAAGTCGTAAGTTACACAAAAGTACAAATGGCAAAAAATGATCTTTAAAAATGTAACATATTTAAGTAAAATTTTAAATCAAGGCTATGTATTATTCTAGATGATTCCTTGTTATTTCTAACTTATGACAGATTTATGAGCTACATAATTTGAGAGATAAATAAATATTCAGATGTGTAAACCGCCAGACTTGAGTAAAAGCAAAGTCACCTTTCTGGAATTAAAATGTGTTCTTCAGCAAACTACTTAATTAGAGGTTTTAAAGTATTTGAAATTAAGAGTACCTAAGTAATAAAAGCACTCACAAATGTAGGATTGCACCGTTTTTATAAAAGTCAAAAAACTTAAAATGACCCAGACTTCCTTTTTTTGTGTGTAAAGAATGAGCTAAGTAATTGTAATTTGAAGTAGTGAAATTCAGCATGAGGTGGACACATTAAATAGATAGATAGATACTTTATTAATCCCAAGGGGAAATTCACATACTCCTGCAGCAGCATAATGATAAAGAAAATATTAAATTAAACAGTGATAACAATGCAGGTATACAGACAGACAATAACTTTGAATAATGTTAACGTTTACCCCCCCCGGGTGGAATTGAAGAGTCGCATAGTGTGGGGGAGGAATGATCTCCTCACTCTGTCAGTGGAGCAGGACAGTGACAGCAGTCTGTCGCTGAAGCTGCTCCTCTGTCTGGAGATGATACTGTTTAGTGGATACAGTGGATTCTCCATGATTGAGAGGAGCCTGCTCAGCGCCCATCGCTCTGCCACAGATGTCAAACTGTCCAGCTCCGTGCCTACAATAGAGCCTGCCTTCCTCACCAGTTTGTCCAGGGGTGAGGCGTCCCTCTTCTTTATGCTGCCTCCCCAGCTCACCACCACGTAGAAGAGGGCGCTCGCCACAACCGTCTGATAGAACATCTGTAGCATCTTATTGCAGATGTTGAAGGATGCCAGCCTTCTAAGGAAGTATAGTCGGCTATATGTTCTAATTAATGATTGTATCCTAATTAGGTGGGGTAGGCACGAATAGTAGAGGTGTACAGGCTTCCTCCATTTTAAGAGGGTGCTAATCTGTTCCAGAAAACCCCAATTGTAAAGTGAATTTTCATAGCACAAAATGGATAAAACATTTTTAATTTTTCCTGGCCTCAAAAATGACACCAATGCACAAAATGGATAAAACATTTTTAATTTTTCCTGGCCTCAAAAATGACACCAATTTTTGTTCAAATAACATTGAACTATGTAAAAATTGACAGAATTAGTTTAATAAAAAAAGCCTAATAAGACTTCGCTTTTCACAAAATAATGCTTAATAAAGATCTTTACCTAGGCTTTATCACTTCTAGTTTCGTATTTTGTTTGTAGTTGGTCATTTCCAATTAACTTTTTGAATTATTTTGGAGCTGTGATGCCCAGAATAATATCAGGAAACATATGAGTAACACATATGATCACGTGACTGAAGCACAACATGTGAATGCACAAGTGTGGCTAACTGCAGTTTGCATACCAGCATTGCCAATTTCGTAGACTGCTGAGACGACAGTGTCTGAACACAGCAGAATCAGCTGTGCAAATAAGTGAGACAACATCCAGCCCCGCCCCATTCTGCAGGCTGCAGTGAGGTATAGTTGGAATGGCTGTGTAGATAATCTGGTGTTAGTGCCATGGGCGTACATTTGAAAATTGGCTCGGATTCTTTAACACAAATTTTCCTAAATTGGGGGAATCCTGTATTCTAGCTAATCGATGGAGTAAAACATTGTACATATGTGTAGTCCATGTGTTTTCTGGTTTAATAATATAAGTAAGGAATGTGTCTACAAAATATATTAGTTTTGTGTGTTTGGAAAGGTAGTGAAGTAAAAATGAAAGTAGACAGAAAATGTTATACTCTTGTAAAGTAGAAATATTCTCAAAATATACTTAAGTACAGTAATGAAGTATTCTTTCTTCATTGCAATACAACACTGCCAAGTGCATGTTCATCTGTTCAGTTATCACTCTCTCTCTCTCTCTCACACCTCTTTATGTCTCCCTTTTTTTCTCTTCTACTGCATAAGAGACTCTTTTTTTGCCATGATTTCCCACGTCCATCTTCTTAAATACATTAAGGAAAAATCATTTAAGGACAAACACAGAAGTAAAAGTTACATGTACATTGTTCTATTAAGCTAATTCTGAGATATTGTAAAATAATGTGATATATCTTAAAATACCAGAATATCAACTTAAGATATCTAAAAATAAGATTAAGAAATAGATTTCTAAGTATGAACTCCATTTAATTAATAGTAATATTTAACAGTAATCTCTCTCTCTCTCTCTCTCTCTATATATATATATATATAATCCAATGTCTGTCTGTCTGTATGTCTGTCCGCTTTAAACGAGAGAACTACTTAATGGATTTCGATAATTTTTTTCTATAATTTGCTTGAACATTCCGGCTGATTTTGCAGCTTCTCTCATCTCACTAAGTATTATAGTTCAGTTGCATCACAGATTTATTTGTGGCAAATCCGATATACAGACTGCAGGTCGAGGGGAGGGGGAGACGAAACCTCATGAGTAGGGAGCAGGGTGGGGCCATCCTCACTAATGCACCAGCTTCTCACCATGTGTTGGAGCGTACCTTGCCTCCGCTTAGCTAGCGATACCTGTTTGTTCAGCACATTTTATCAGCTGGAGATTGTTAAAGAGTAATGTTTGACGTTTTTAAGAGAGGGAGATCACAGCTACTTGTTTTACAGGGTACCTGCTCATTGGGAGAGATATTGGGAGAGATATCACAGCCACGTGCTCTTCACCCCGGTCGTGGGGGACACTCTCCCGTCAGAGCTGAACACGATCAGATACAGTGGCAACGTTTGATGTTGGAATGTAGCTACCTTCTGCTTGGCCAGAGATACCTTGCCAACTTTTTACATTTTTGGCAAAGAGATCACAGCTACATTCTTGTCCCTGATAGAAAAAACAAAAATATTGTATATCAAGAGCCCCTTCAGATACGAAAGCTATCAATATAAATTCTTCTCAATACAAATGATTAAATTTTTTTATATATTTATTGATTTTTAAGGTTTGTCCTGTTTAACTACTACGCGGGCGGAGCCGCGGGGGTAGCTAGTACTTAATAAAATAATAATATTAATGTTAATTTGCCCTTCCATACAGCAGTTAATTTTTATGTTTTTATGATCATTGTATAGAACTTTAATAATACTGCCTGCAATCCATATAATTTAGCATGATAAAATTTTGGCTGACATTCATAATTTCCTCTTCCAAAAATACAAGAGTAACATGAAATACATACAAAAAAGTCCAAAATATTAATTTATTAAAATAAAGTGTGCTTCATTTTTGCTTACTAGAGGCATTTCAGTTACAAAGAAAACAAACTTTAAAATTTTTACCAAATCCAGCTTTCCACAAGTCTCATATCTCAGGGTAATAAAGTATCTGATTCCCAAATACAAGTAGGTCTTCCCAGACTGGGGCTTGTGTCTTGCAGACTACTCTCGGAGGTTGTGGCTTGACACTCTGCAGCTGAAAGGTACTGAAGAAGATTGTTCTAAATACTGTTAATTTCCAGTTTGACAAGAATGTCTGAGGAAATGTATTAAGTTTGTTGCTTGCGTTTGAAAAACTCTAACATTGTTTTCACAAGTTCAAGAATAGTAAAAGAGCTTATAAGGACTATTCTGAGTGTTATTTGTGCAACTCTGAAAACAAAATATGACAAAGTGTATGTTGTCAATTACAATATTATTAAATATAAAGTTGTCCCTTATTTGTAGGGATTAATTAGTCATGCTTTTATGGTTTGTGCAATCCTTTTCTCCCACATGTAGTTGCTTACATGTTTTGATGGTGTCAGAAGTGAAAAACTTTTTTAAAATCTTTTGTGGAATTTCCATCTATCTATCTATCTATCTATCTATCTATCTATCTATCTATCTATCTATCTATCTATCTATCTATATATACAGTGGACCCTTGACTTACAAACTCAATTCGTGAGGGCTGGTTGTAACTCAAGTTGGTTGTAAGTCAAGACTATTTTTCCCATAAGAAATAATGGAAATACGCATAATGCGTTCCGAACTTCCCACAGCAACACTTGCTTAACCTTTTCATAATAAAAAGGGTTGTATAATGTGCATAATTTACCAAAATACCAATAGTTTTTCTAATGTACTAACCAAAAAGTTATAAAAAGTGCCTAGCCTACCAGAAACAACAATTTTATACTGTACTCACCATTTAATTTGACATCTTTGGGCTGCAGGAAGGGAGGAGGAGGAGAATGAAATGGAAGGTGGTTATTGTTTGGAAGGAGCCTCCTTATACAAATCTTTTCTTTGTAAAATTGTCGAGGTGGTGGATTTCGACATGCTGTACATATTAGTGAGATCGGTCACACGAATGCCACTCTTATATTTCCGCACAATTTCCTTCTTCGTTTCGATTCTGATCGCTTTTTTACCTTCGTTACCTTCTCTTCCTTCCTTAGCAATTATCGAAATAAATTATATAAGTCACTGCACTGACCGAAATTACATCCACAAACACATGTATCTGGGCTCCGACTAATGCTTATGAAAGCTCTCCGCTGTTTGTTTACAATTGCGCAAGCGGATACATGTGACCGCTTTTGGGTTGTAACGCAAGATGTTGGTCGTAAATCAAAACAAAAATTTTGGTCGTAAATCAAGTTGTTCGCATGTCAGGCCGGTCGTATATCAAGGGTAGACTGTATATAGAATGAGACGACACGCTGAATAGTGATTGCCTCGTCTGCAGAGTTCTCCTTGTCCATTGCTGAGGCAACCGCAGGTTTGCAGTAACCAAGCATAGCGCCCCGGAAACAACTACATGCTGATCAAGATCATGTTATAAGTGCTTGACGCCGATGGGTGATGCAAGGACCATTATAAATGCAGGGAACAGTATAACTTGACCACTGACATGGCCCCGATTATGCCCATTAGCTGTGTCTGTTGTGAACAAGAAATAAGAGACAGAAACCAGCGTTAAGAGTTGGGGAACTGTCCCCGTATAGTGTACAGTACTCAGGAAAGAAGTTAGCAGTGCAGTACTGGTCGCGAGCATAACAAAAGTCACACTAGAGACAAAGAACAGTTGCCCAGGGGAAGCATTTATGTGTTGGAACTGGAAATGTAACAGCTGTAGGGGCAATGAGACTGACGGACTAATGGTGACGTCATCAGAGGGAGCCGGAAGTGAGGATATCAGCGGGGAGTCGAACTTGATGTCATGTTGGAAAGACGTTGGGTTGATGCGAAAGTGTATGTTTACTGTTGTCTTCGGCATGTCGGGTTATGGTTGGTCGGGTCCGGGGTCTTCTTGTTTCCTGCTGAGGAAAAGAGAAAGGCATTAATGTTCTGTCCCATAACCCTGTCTTGTGTTTTTCCGCCTTCCGTCAAGCCCGTAGGCTGCCCCCTACTCGCTCATGTGTGACATTGTGTATAGGAGAATGGTAGATCCCGCTGCAGTAAATAACCACGCTGTTCCTGTTTCAAGTTGAAAAAAGCGTAGTTTTGCTAAAGTAAATAGATTCATCCTTCTTTTTGGAGTGCAAGACAATGACCCACACGTTACTATATATATATATATATATATATATATATATATATATACATATATATATATTTATGCTTTATTTTATTTTTATCAAAAAATTCATAAACATTTTCCAAAGATGACAGGAGATCATTTCCATCAAGCTTGTGTTGCTTACCTAATAAGTGTCATTTTTATGTTACTAAATAATGAATTTAAAAATGACAAATATTTAAATGAAGGCTTTCATATTTTTACATTATTTTTCATAATCTGTAATCTGCTCAAAATGCACTGTTTCCTAATATTTTCCAACTGTGATGTAATTTAAAAAGGTTACTATGCATCTAAAGAGTTTAAGACATTTTATATCACTATCAAGTCCCTGTGAATCATTCTGATTAATGGAGATGAAAATCCAAAGTGAAAGTTGTTAATAACGTGTGAAGCAACAGAGAATTCTTAAATGCTGTTTTGGCAGTCTCTCAAACAATGTTTAAACAGAGGAACAATTTGTTTTACTTGTCTAAAGTGCTGGAATGAACGTAATATAGTATAGTTTGTAAAAAGTACTAATCATTGTTTCTTTTTTTCTTTGCCAATGAAAAGTTTAACTTTCACTTACCAAAGCTATGTGTGGTAAAAACATTCTGCATATCTCACAATTTAAATTGCAGAAGACTTAATAAATTTGAAAAAAGAAGAACCTATTATTAACTAAAATATTTTGTAGACAAAATTGGTGCCAGGTGGAAGATTAGCTGTGACAAGCATCAAGGGAGAACTTGATCTCAGATTTGTTGCTATGGGTGTGAGCGTTTAAAAATGCCAGCTGTTTCTTTATTTTTACATCTTATCTAGAGTGTTATATTTGAATTTCAAAAATAACTAGATTTCCATTTTGATGTGGTACACCTTTATATAAATATTTTTTTAAAATAATTTCCAGTACAGAACTTTGAATTGAAGACCACAAGCCTACAATGGTAGCAGTTCATGTTTGAAAGCATATTTGTCAAACAATAATGTAATTCATTCAAAATATACCAATTAATGTACTATGAGTTTTACAGTAATCTTTTGCATTTAAAAAGATTCATATCTAATTATTCAAGGTTACTTTGCAAAAGTTTTCTATTTGGCAAGATAATATAGTAATCAAGCCCTTGGTATCACAGGTTGTGGCCATGCAAGATTCTTCCCACTGTGCATCAGCATGTCTGAAGATAATCAGTACAATGATAAACAGATTAATGGAATGACAGTTTTGAATTACTGGCCAATTAGTGGGTGAAAAAAGTGATGCTTGCTTAATTGCTGCTTGTTTCCTACCCATGTTTTATCAGACATTGAACTGCCATAGAAATCCTGCTGAATTGCAATGCAGGAAAATGTTCACACATGTGCAACAAGATAACACTTTGCTTCTGTTATAAATGATAGTAATCTTAAGATGCAGTGCTGAAATTAGAATCCTGGAATCGTCTGGCATTATTTTTGGGTTTAACAAAAACATTTTGTAAGGAACAGATGGCTCCTGCTTTCTGTGTTAGAACTACTAATGTGGAATAATTCGTTATGTAGGCTAATGAATTTGTTATTGGCTTTTCAGCTAACCACAGAGAAACATTTTCAACTGGCACTTCTTATGTTTGGTTCTGCCAAGAATAATCTTGTTACAGATAGTTTGGAGTTGGCCAATCCACCATCATAAAGATTTTTACATTAAAAACTTTACTTCAAAGCAACATATGCAAGCATAATCTATGTGAATTTCCCCTTGGGATTAATAAAGTATCTATCTATCTATTTAATCATATAGTGACTAATGATAAGGTTTCCAAACGTCAAAAATTCATACAGTACCAATGCAGTAAATAAAAATGAAACCCACTTAACATATTACTTTAACTTTATTGGTGATAGTGATGTATATGTCACGAAAAGTATTACTATATTTTTACCTTCTGTTTCAGCAATTAACCAACTAAAGGTGCTTTCTTTGTAAAACAAACACTTGAATGAATGTTAGCACTCACGTGGTAAACAGAATTCCAGTCTCAATATGAATACTCCCCTCAAATTAAATTGACAATAAATTGGAAAATACTTTAATTATGCCTTTCAATTAAGACCAGGTTTCAATATAAGGTCAAGCTGCAAACGTTTTTCTCCACCAGTGATTGTTCCTCTGTCTGGAATTATTTTACAAGTGATTACTGGTTACATATGCAAGCACGGTCTGCCAGAGACTAATCCCTTTGTACTTGACCAATTGAACAGGTTTGTAAAGCCCCCCTCCACCAATCAGGACATCAAACCATCTGATTTACCTCTTTTTCAGTCCAACTGCACCTCTCCTCTATGTACTTGAGGTCAGTTTGCTCTTTCAGAGACAGAAGTGTTGTAAAGCTATTGGTCCAGAAAATATTTCTTCCTTCACACCAACCCTTTGTTCTGATCTCTTACCACCTATATTTAAAGAAATTTTCACTCAATGCAAAGGCCCTACCTGTTTCAAAGAATCCACAGTAATCCCAGTGCCTAAGCAGTGCTGACCTCTGTGATAATGAGGACATTTCAACATCTGGTTCTCCAGTATTTTGGATCTGTCACTGATTCTGTCCATGATCGACTACAGTTTGCTTACTGAAGTTGCAGATGCAGTGAACATGGCTCTCAGGTACATCTTGCAGATTTTAGACACCTCAGCTACTAATGCCAGGATCTAATTTTTGATTTTCGGTCCTGCATATAAACAAAATGCCACCAGACCTTGCCCTTAGCAAATTTCTCAGTATGAGTTTAAACTAAGCCTCATGTCTCTGACAGTGAAGATGGACAAATATCAGTCAGAGGCCTTGAAAACCAGCGCAGCATCTGCTCGTGACTGTTCTGTCTTCCTCATTTTCTCCCTCTACACCAATGACTGCACCTCCAGTGGCCCATCAGTTAGACTGCGGACTTTTGCTAATGACACCACCCTGATCAGCCTGATCACAGGTCAGAGATGAGGTGTCATATCGGAAATGAGGTGTATCGGCTGGCCAGTTAGTGCACCATCAACAATCTTAAATTAAATTCCATGAAAACAGTAACAATGATTGTGGTTTTTAAGAGACCTTTCTCACCTTCTACATCCCCAGTTATAAGTGATGTCACTATCAACAGGGTGGAATTATTTAAATTTCCTGGCAAAACTATCACTTACAGTCTGAACTGGGATAAAAACATAACTGCTGTTATCAAAACAGCTCAGCAAAGTATGTCTTTTCCTCCATCAACTTAAAAAGTGTAACCTGCCCCAATCAGTGCTGGTTCAGGTTTATTGAGATGTTATTGAAAACATCCTCTATTCCTTCATAACATGGTATGGCAATGTATCTGATCACTCCAAACATAAAATACAGTGTGTTATGCAGGCAGCAGAAAAGATTGTAGGCCTGCAACTGAACTCCACTGAGGTGGTTTATACATCAACGGTCAGGAAACATGCCGGAGATATAATCAAAGACTACACTCAGCCAGGCAATCATCTCTTTCAGCTATTATCATCACGAAAACATTACAAGTCACTAAAGGAAGAAATGACTAGACATATAGTTTCTTTCCTGCTGTAGTCCCTCTGGTTAAGCACAGTCCCTGATTTCTTTGTTTTTTCCTGATTTCTAAACTCCTCCATCCAATCTGAAGTATTTTGTGTTTATTTTATAAGGACTTTATATAATACTGGGTGGGGATGCAATTCTATTTTACTATATTATTTTATATACTTTTATTTTTTGCAATATATTGTACATTACTACTATTTATAATGTTATGATGGTGACATGTATTGTATATTGCGTTGTTTAATTGTGTTTACCTTGTATTGTATGGATGTAACAGCAAGAAAAATTCCTAGCAATTGTATTGCCTGGAAAAAATGTGGACGGTCAAATTAAAAAAGGAGTTGTACATTATCCTTTAATGATGCCCTTTGGTGTTAATCTTAACATGCAGTCAACACTGCAAGAGTTTGCCTCTATAAATGTGAAGATGATGTACCGTATCCTTGAAACGGGTTCATTCTGCATATACTCCATATAAACAATAGGAAGCCTGTTTTGTACATCAAGAGTCAGCACTCTTTATAAATGCCTATCCTTCTTAATTCATACAGCCACAATATATTTCAAAATACAGAGAATGGTGGTCAATTATTCTGCATAGGAAAAAGTTAAAGGCAATGAAACAATAAACAGTAACAGCTTTAAGCACCAAATTCAGCTTTGACAGAAACAAATACAGAATCTAAATTATACTAATATAGCAAACTAGGAAACACAGTACTTGAGTTCCAGTGACAACGTTTCAGCTCATATTTGAGGAAGATAAGGAAATCTTTCTTACCCCTAGAAATACTTTGAAAAGGTAAATTTCCCTTCATTTTTTCACAAATTATATAATAAAACCATGCCAATGCAAAACATTCACTTTTGTTATACACAAGCCACAGAAGCAGCATTGTAATCTAGAAAATGAGCTTCCAACCATAAAACAATTTGTCTGGAAAGAAATGAGAAAAATGAAAACAATTAGGGAACACAAACCATAAAATAACCAGATCGATATTTGAACAAGGCAATTCAAAGACATGATCTGAACTTTAGCAATTTCAACGTGGTTTAGCTGTTTTTTTACATTTTTTTCTCAAAGTGAAACACAGTTCTGTTTTTCTCTTACAAATTAAAGTCAACTCTATTGCTGGATTACAGACACACTTCACATCAAAATATGAATTCAGCACTCGTAAATAAAGTAAGCGAAATCAGATAAAACTGTAACAAATATGCTTTAACAATAAACAAGTTCATTAAAACAATATATGTCTGGCAAAATCATAAAAAGCATAGTACAAAGTAGGCTGTGTATTTTTCAAGCCCCACATTTAGCACATTTATCTACCAGTGGTGACTTAGCACGTCTATTTATAGTGTTGTTCAGTTTTATCTCGACTGCAGATGTTACTTGTCTCACCCAATGTAATTAATGTTCAAAGAAACTGCTCACTGTACAATCTGTGCAAGGTTGTTCAAAGGTTCTCTCGTTTCTTCCTTGTGCTCTCTTTTAAAATTGGGCACTTTCTGAGTAACTGTGACATAGCTTATATGCCACCCCTCACGCCAAAGCAATCCATTTGCCAAGTCCAAGGCAACAGCACATACCAAACACAAAATGCATTAGTGACATCGGCCTCATTCATAGTCTGGAGAGAGGCATTCACTTCTGCAAAAACACAAAAAATAAATGAATAACAAAACCTCATTTCCTAAACATTCATAAAATTTGTTTTTTATTTCAGCCAGTAATTTTAACTACTAAATCAGAAAAGGCTTTGTGTCGATGGACCTGGTCAATCCCGATAGCCATTAGAGCTAAACTTGAGTTCTGTCCTTCCTGTGTGTCTCATTATAAACAATTTTTCAGGTACTTATTTTGAGAAAAAAACTCCAGCAGTTCAAACATTATTTAACAGGCAGAGAAATGTATGTTATCATATGCATGTTTTACAACCTGTTCATATACAGTATGTGAAGCATAGTTTACAACATGTTTTTGATCTTACTCGACAGATAAATAGAACTTTATTCATCCCAAGGGGGAAATTTAGCTTTACATTTAGCACTTTAAAGAATTCCATTAATACATTTTTTATTTTTTTTTTAAATTATAATAAAAAAATAGAATAGAAATTTTTGATAACTCAATAACTCATAATTTGACATTCGTTTTCTTATCTTCAGGATTTTAAATCAAATGAATGCTTTTATTATCCATTTTGTGGTGTGTTTATGATCCACTGATAATAGACTTTTGCAATTTATGATCATGCAAAAATCTTTGGCAAATAACAGGCAACTTTAGTATTTGACATAATACACAAGAACATCATCCATTATTTTTTAAATTAGTATACTTGTTCAAAGTTAAATGAAGCAACTCAAAAAAGAAAAGAAGAAATAACACACATAGTAAAACAGAAGCAAAACACTCAAAGTTCATTTCTGTTCCTATTCTACAAACCAAGCAATGCTGATTTTCCTGATGAAAGGTTTCTGTTTGCAGAACAAAAGCAAACTTCATATTGTACACAACTAATTTTTCTGAGTGCTATTCATGCATGAGCCTGTTTCACAGATTTAACTCTAAATCAACTGGTGGGAAAAAGCAATGCTTTAAGAAGGGGTTTCTGTCAAGATTTCAGTGTACATTTTTTGTATTTCTGTATTGTTTAGCATTTGCTTCTTGTTGCCATGTTTAACATAATGGTGCATAAAGGGTGTACCCAACACATTGAACACCTTATTTTTGTTTTGTTTACAAAGAAAAAAAACTTCATTTCATTTGAAAAGGCAAAAATGAAAGAATAAGTAAGACTTTGTTCTACTTTTGTTTGTAGGTGTTGGTATTGGTGACCAACCGAACTGGGCTGAATATTCCAGCAGGTAAATATGTACAGTTGGCCAGAGCATTTTTTCCAGCTGGTCATCTCACCTCGGACTCGAACTTCTTTTATACCTATTAGATGTGCACATCTCTTTGAGCAACATCCATTGAATTGTTTTTCTGGTGCCATATACAGTATGTGTGTCTGAAGGATGGAAGAACTGTTTAGTCGTCTGAGTTGGCTTATCAACAGCTTTTACTTTTGACTGTCCCTCTATTTCTTAGAATTCAGTTTAACTAACTGATTAAATAAAATAATCAAAGTCATTTATTCTTAAAGCCTCCATAATACATGTTTTATTCTGTTATCACATCATCTAACACAAAAGGTACCAGCCAACCTGTTAGGTTCTTTTCTCAATGGTCTATCCAACTGTTCTCTGTAACGTCTTTACCTGCCTCACTGTCTGTGTTATATCCTACATATTCAGCCTTAAGGAACAATAATGGCAGGCTGCTTGCTCACTGGGACTGATCAGTAACTGCATAGGCCCACCTAGGTTCTATGATTCTTTGTTTTGCTTATAGATTCTGCTATTGGTTTTGATGCAAATAAATATCATTTTTAAGTGAAAGCTTAAATCAATGCCTTTGTCTGACTGCTATTAGTGTAGCCAAGAAGCTAGGCTGTCCATTTCTTGTCTACCTGTGGTCCCTGAAAGGCAAGAGAGGGCAATCTTGTGAAGCTCTCTATTGGTGGTAAAGTTGGATTGAAGAAAATATGTAAAAAGTAAAAACAATCCCAGTCAGGAAGAAGCCTGTCATAGATGTCTCTTGGGTTGAATATGCAGAGTCCAATATGGACAGTGAGACAGGTAAGAGGTTACATCTGAACATAGACAACGTCTTCACATCCTATGAAGAATTACACTCCAAATTTAACTTTACAGCAATACATTTAATTCACTACCTCCAAATTAGAAACTTTGCTAAACAAAACCTGCCCTCACCTCCCACCTACCTCTATTCCGGAAAAAATATTCATCAGTCTTGAGGACTCAGACAGCATTTCTGTAATATACAAAAACATTTTAAAGTCCATCCCTTACAAAGAAAAAAGGAGTTGTAGGTAGCAATGCACATAATTCACTTGAGCTCCATATGCACACATTATTTAATTATTCAACTTAAAATCTTCACATCTATCTCGTTTAAAATTGTCCAAAATGTTTCCAGGGCAAGATCCAACCTGCAAACATTGCAATCGAGCTCCAGCCTCGATTAACATCATTTTGGATCAAAATCTTCTAAATGCCTTTCAGACAGCCTCAGTGTCACAGTTACTCCTATCCATTAACAGCTGTGTTTGGTGAACTCCCAGATGGGCTTAAAGTGGAGATGGACAAACAAACTTTAATTGCCTTTACTTTACTATTAGCACATAGACTTATCTTGCACAACTGGAAGAATCCTAAAATCAAATTCTCACTTAGAGGATCTGTTCAAAACTATTTTAAAACCTGGCTAAAACCATGTCTAATCAATAACATTTTAGAATGTTCCCTTATTTATTTTAATTATTTTAATTTATTTAATTTTCCTATTATTAAAGTTTTACTCTGTTGGCCTAGCTCTCTTTCTCATGGGTGGGGATTGATTTGATTTGAACTTAGTTTTGTAAAATTTGACTTGCTTATATGGAATGTTATTTGTTTTTAATAAATTCAAGAAAATGTTAAAAAAGAGGTTACATGTAACAGTGTTATAGCTGTTTTTGACATTTGTTCCTATCCACAATTAAGAAAAGAACTTTGGTACCTTTCGTGTTAGGTCCATGTCATAGGTAATCTGATAACCTAGTAAAATACTGCATCATGCACAGTTCTCTTCGCTTTCTAACAACTTCTGTATGAAGTCAGTTGTTAAAATGGTTTATAAATGTCTTTCCTACAGGCAACTCCTCAACTTATTGAGTATCACAACAGTGCTAAATACCAGTAGAACAGACAGTGAAGAAGGCACGTGTAGAGATCAGTTAGCACCTTTAGCAAGTGTGTGATCTTGGCTGATATCTGTTTTTCTAAAATGAATTAATTAGGCAGAATTAAGGATATAAATAAAATGCTTGTGAGGAGAGAAAGACTGTTTGACTTTCACTGTACCTTTCTAATACACCACTGGAATAGTTCTAAGTGTAGCATAAATATATCATCAGTAACAACAATTTATTTCAGAGCTGTTTTAATCCAATCTACTAGATGTTTTCACTTTTTCTTATAACCAAAAATGCACCACTGATATGGCTTTAGTATTAGGCACTACTGTTTTCTAGTATAGCAGCATAAACATTAACCATCACATGTATAGTAAAGGCTTAGGACAGCAAGGTACACATTTACTAGTGGTTTTAAAACTTTTCAAATAATTTGTTGTTTTGTTCTTATTTTCTCATGATCAATAATGTTAGATCACTGGGCTGGTTCCTGCATTGTGCCAAAAGCTCCAGATTAGATATTCAGATCCACAGTTGAATAAATGACTTTAACAAAAGTTAATAAAACCCTTCAAGTAATTATTTCTAAATTCTTGCTTAAACATGTCATTTCCAGTTCTAACAATTTCTGCTCTTGCACTTTCACGTATGACATCATTAAGAGTCCTGAATGCATGGAGTTTCCTCCAGCAGTTCCTCTACTATGTTCCTAATTTTTATGTAAAATATAAATATATATGCAACTTAATATATATGCAACAGGATGTGTGCGAGTATAAATATCAGAGGATATCATGGATGTGTATAATATCTTGCAGTGCCATCTTCCAACTTTTAAATTCATTGTTTAATAAAACAAGAGCAGTAAAATTCTTATTTTGTAGAGAATTTAAATTAAATGATGAAAGTAAAATGTCATGGCCTGTAGCTTCTGAAATTTTCAGAACAAGACAAATGGGAGTTTTAAAAATGAATGACTTGTTTTCAGTTATATTACTTTTGTTTAGATTTAAATTTGAACTCAGTTATAACATTGTGGTCGAATAAGGCACTGCAGGCTCCTATAGGAAAATGTTGGGGTGCGAACCCAGAATAAAAAGGGGCCACTATGCACACCTCTATAATAAAGCAACAACAAAAAACAAGGCAGGTAAGCCAATATTTCAGATAGTCTTTGCTAGTTTGTTTGGAGCTCTGTTCTAAGGTTCAGTTGAATCAGAACTGACCAACTCCTTTCAGCTTTAAAGGTGGGAGACTGGAAGGGACGGAGTCAATTGCTCTCAGTGGACATCTTTTCTGTGCTGTTGAGTGAAATGAGAAGGAAAAGGTTAGCACGAGCAACCCTCTTGGCCCAGGTTGGTAATACCTGCTTCAGATGACCCTGGATGGTAATCCACAGACATGCGTTCATGAGAGACACAAATGATACTTACAAAGGCACATGACAGTAAAGCATGTGGTTGCTCTACTTTTCATTTTTTGATGGCAACGCTAAAGCTAAGAATTGTGACCAAAATATATAAAAACATTCTTCTATCAAGGTGTTGCCACGGTTACATTCCTTCCTCTAGTGTGTTTTCTTTTTTAAAATTATTATTATTTCCTTTGTGCATTCTTCTTTGATTTATGTTTTTATTTACTTTCTTTTTATGTTTAGATATTTCTTCATGAGTTTTGTCTTGTTTATTATCTGGTTTGTGTAATTCTCTTGTGTATTTATTATTAAGTGGTCAGTTTATTGTTTTGTCAACTGTATGTTGAACCGAAGGCTTCAGCGCCCTTAAAGCTGCAGCTCAGGGACAACCGGGTTACCAACCTTTATAATAAGCTGAGTAGTTTCAGCGCTTCACCAAATCATTAGTTAGCTTTCTTCACTTGAATTGTTTGATTCATTTTGAATTTCTAATTTGTTTAAGTGCTCTTTTGATTTTCTGGCTTTTTAATTTTAGCTTTCATTTTTGTTTGCCAATTATTGAAGTGTGGACCTGGTTTTGTTAGGCTTTTGTCCTGCCTGTAGGTGAGCTCCACCAGCTGTGGGGCATCTGTTGGTGAAGAACCATTCACTGATCTTGACTTTCCTGATGACGCTGTGATCTTCAGGGAGTCAATGAAGGTCTCGAGAGATTGAGTGAGGAGTCTGAGTGTCTGGGCTTGCGGGTGTCCTGGATGAAAACCTAATTCCAGGCTTTTAATGATCTCTTGAGCACAGCCATCGGCAGTGTGTCTATCTGTGGAGAGAATGTCAGCCTCATTGAGAGGTTTACTTACCTTGGCAGAAACATTCATGTCTCTGGTGACTCTTCCTATGAAGCCAATATATTGATTGGGATAGCATGGGGATGGGGGTGTCACTGAAAAGGGGTTTATGGCGCTCTTGATATCTTTGTAAGAGGACAAAGGTCCAAGTCTTTAGACTCCTGGTGCTTCCTGTTCTGCTATCCTGTGACCTGAGACAAAGAATGGGCTCCTTTGGTACTGTCTTTTTTCTGTGAGTCCTTGGGTACTGCTGGTATGACTTTGTGTCGAAAAAACAGTTGCCCACGGAGTCCCAAATGAGGCATGTTACCTCTATTGTCAGGGAGCGTCAGTTACGGCACTATGGCCATGTGGCATGATCCGGCTCGCAGGATCATCATTCCTGAGGACCTGAGTGGCTGAACCAGGCCAAGGGTATGCCCATGTCATTTCCGGAGGGTGGGACTGGACTGCGTGTCTTCCTGGGGGGTTGCTAGCTGGGATCCCGAGATGTTTTGTCGTGTGGTGGGTGCGGCAACACACTCTATCAGTGCATGCTCCCCAACCTGACCTGACCTAGTAGGCAAACTTCTTGACATATTTCATCTATGTTTTGTGAATTTTTATTCTTTTTTTCAAATTGTTTTATTTTTATATTAAGGAAAATTGTTTTGTTGCTTGAAGTCAGGGGCTTTTACAGTTACCCTCTCCCTTTATAATTTGTAGGTTTGACTTTGTGTTTGCATGTGCAAACTGCAAGCCTGACTCTTGAGTTTCAGGGCCAGGCCTGTGTGACATCCCGTGTATTGGTAAGGTTGGCACCCAACCACACAGTGGGCGTCTTGTAGTTTTGGACTGAATGGGATTATTTTTGCGAGAAGGCAGACATGGAGACACAGACACAAAAAGGTGGTATTTCCAAAACAAAAGTGAGTTTATTTACAGATGCAACAAAACAACAAAAATAATGTCTCAATCAAAAATTGTGAGCAATATATACAATGAAGTTCCCAGTCCCCAAAAATGAAAAATAAAGTATATACACAAAAATGGTAGTCTTCCTAAATGAAGAAAAGGAGTTCAGGAAGAAACTACACACATAACAAAGTCCGAAGAATGCCAAAAATATTTACAAGGAAAGAAAAACAAAGTGCAAAACCAAAAAACAAAACCCAAAATCTATATAAATACCTCCATCCAAAATCAAACTACAACTAGGAGATATTTATAAACAAGAAAATATTTACAAAATCAGGCACAAGCCGCTGTTTGGAATACTGAATGAAAGAGCTATACAAAACACGCTAACCACACCACCAAATCTAAAGACAAACCTTAAGAGGCTTATGTTCGAGGAACAAATCTTTAATCAATCCCGCGACACATTGCTCAATTTCACCAATTTCGACTGACACACTGACTGACTGGTGCTTTCTGCACAGGTGCTCCTCTCAACCATTGCAAGGCATATAATAAATAGGCTAGTGGCCTGTTGTGTGTGCAAGCGAGCATGAACGTATCCTGACACGGTCCCTCAGATGAGTCGGTATGCACTACAAAAGTAAGTTTCATTCTTCTTGGGAATTCCCCCCTCACACTAATTCATGGATTCACGTTCTTAACTAAAACTCTTTGCACCTTTCTTCGCCAATGGCAGGGCTAAAGAGACGACCGCCTTTATGATGGGGTATACGCAGCGTTCTCCAGCAGGCCTGACCTGTAGGCACATTTGACCCTTTGGCAGTATCCCGCTACGTGAACCTGCCAAAGACAAAGTTAAAATGATTCA
Source organism: Erpetoichthys calabaricus (assembly GCF_900747795.2). Classification (NCBI taxonomy): domain Eukaryota; kingdom Metazoa; phylum Chordata; class Cladistia; order Polypteriformes; family Polypteridae; genus Erpetoichthys; species Erpetoichthys calabaricus. The sequence goes on along the minus strand of NC_041395.2, from coordinate 244,678,187 downwards.
GAAAGCTCACCCTACACTTAATGACTTAAACAGGTAAGTGCGTTAACATTTATTTTGCAAAAGTCGACTTTACCCTAGTCTTAGGACCTTTTTTCCTTTAAAGTGGTAATGTCTGGTAGGTGGATTACAACAGTCTGTTTTATGTGTTAATTGTTGTGTGTTTTGAGACCGGATTCTAAAGATGCATCTTCTTTTGTGTTTCATGGAGCCATGCATATCCTAACAACTTCAGGATTACTGCTTTTGGATTGATTGATTTGTCAGGTGTGTACCAGGTGTTAATCCTAAGAAAAAACATGAGTAATGACAGTGATAGGTCTCATCAGCATGGGGATGAGTCAGCTTACTGACATACAACAATTGGCAGACTTGTGCCAGTGCAACAGTCTGTCTCTTCATGTAGACAAGATGGAATAGATGATTGTTGATTTCAAGAAGGCCCATGCTGTTCACACTCCACTGCACATCGAGGACTCTGCGGTGGAATTGGTCAAGAGCACCAACTTCCTTAGTTCGCACCTAGCAGCTTACACTATAGTGTCAATTAACACCACCTCCCCTCAAGCCTACCTCCACCCACTTCTACCATATTCTACAGAAGCACCATCAAACACATTCTGACCAGCTGCATCACTGTCTGATATGGGAATTATAGTATCGTTGACTTTAAGGTCTTAGAACAAATAGTGCATACAGCAGAAAGGATCATTGGGTCCTCTTGGCCCTCCATTGAAGACATCATTATAAAGCGTTGTATCCATAAAGCCTATAGCACTGTGAAGGCCCGTTCCCACTCTTCCCATGGTCTCTTGTCCCACTTCCATCTGGTACTGTGGCATCTAATCTAGTTCTGCCAGATTCTGTACCAGCGTCTATCCCTTGGGTGTCTGAACTTTGAACTCTGTGCCGTCCCCTGGCCCTCATATTTGCTTTTAGTAGCTTATACTGTATATAATATGCAGCACATTTGTTTCACTTGTTGCTTCTGTTTTTTATTATTAGATGTTGCTATATTTCATTTATTTATTGCTAGCTATTTCAAATTATTGCTATCTATTCACTTTTCTATTATTTTTTTGTATCTATCAATTTACAGTATGGTATAGTCCACAGGTGTCAAACTCTGGCCCGCGGGCCAAATTTGGCCCGCCGTGTAATTTCATTTGGCCCGTGGGGCAATATCAAATTAACATTAGAGCTGGCCCACCGGTATTATACAGCGGCGGTGTTGCTGTAACACCGCATTCACTGCGAATACTACAAAATCCCATAATGCTCTGCGGTTGTTTTGGCGCGCCAGCTTTGTGTCAGTAGATTTCTAGCAAGCAGCGTTCTTTCCAGACGTGCTGCGGCCCAATACTACAACTCTAGGTGTCACTGTTTTACCCCTACCAAAAATGACGAAAAGGAAGGGAGAAAACAGAACTTTTCGGGACAGGTGGGAGACAGAATATATGTTTACGTATCTGAAAGACAGACCTGTTTGTCTCGTTTGTGGAGCCAACGTGTCGGTACCTAAGGAGTACAACCTTAGGCGACACTATGAAACGAAACATCAGGACATGTACAAGGACCTGGACACGACTCAAAGGAGCCAGAAAGTAGAGGAGATGAAGAGAGGGTTGGTTTCACAACAAAATATGTTCAAAAAAAGCCACAGCACAAAACGAGGCTGCTGTAAAGGCGAGTTATATCGTGGCAGAAGAAATCGCCAAATCAACCCGATCCTTTAATGAGGGAGAATTTATTAAAAAGATAATGCTGAAAGTTTGTGACCAAGTGTGCCCAGAGAAAAAACAGGCCTTTTCAAACGTAAGCCTGAGCAGGAACACAATAGCGGAGCGCATATGTGATCTTGCCACCAATCTGCATGACCAGCTGATGGAAAAGGGGAAAGATTTTGTTTCTTTTTCCCTCGCTGTGGACGAGAGCGCTGACGCGTCTGATACTGCGCAGCTGTCAGTCTTCATCCGCGGTGTCGACTCAAAAATGTGTGTTACGGAGGAGCTTTTGGGATTTAAATCCATGCATGGCACAACCACAGGGACGGACATTTTTGAGGAGGTTTGCAAATGTGTAACTGAAATAAACCTGCCGTGGGATAAACTTGTGGGATTAACCACTGATGGTGCGCCAGCGATGAGTGGTAAAAAGAATGGTCTGGTGGGCAGGATGCGTGAAAAGATGCGGGAAGAGAACTGTGCAGGTGAGCTATCGGTTTATCACTGCATTATACATCAAGAGTCACTGTGTGCTAAAGCCCTAAAGATGGAACATGTTATGACCACAATAACACAAGTTGTTAACTTTATAAGAGCCAAAGGTCTGAATCACCGCGAGTTTAAGTCTTTTCTGGAAGAGTTTGGTTCGGAACACACAGACGTGCCGTATCACACAGAGGTGAGATGGTTAAGCCGCGGAAAAGTACTGAACAGATTTTTCGAGCTGCGTGAAGAAATATGTCAGTTTCTGCAAAGCAAAGGGAAGGACACAGCAGAACTCCAGGAGCAAAAGTTTATGTGTGAGGTGGCCATTCTGTCGGACATCGCAAGCCATCTAGATGCGCTGAACCTGCAGCTACAGGGGCGGGGCCGCATCATCACTGAGATGTACTCGTCAGTGAAAGCTTTTAAAGCTAAACTCTGCCTGTGGGAGAATCAGCTGCTGCAAGGAAACCTTGGCCATTTCCCCTGTTGCCAAACCATAAATACGCAGATCTCTACCGCCGTGTGCGCACAGTTTGCTGAAAAACTCAGTGTACTCGGCGCTGAGTTTAACCGACGATTTGGCGACTTTGATGGTCAGAAATGGAGATTTGAACTGCTTAGTAATCCCTTCGCAGTCGATGTGGAAAAAGCACCAACTAACATTCAAATGGAGCTGATTGAACTCCAGTGTGATGACACGCTGAAGTCAAAGTATGATGCTGTTGGCGACGCACAGTTTCCACAACACATCCCTGACACAATGCCTCAGCTCCGCACCCAAGCTGCTCAATTGCTCTCCATGTTCGGCAGCACTTACCTATGTGAGCAACTTTTCTCCTCAATGAAGATGACGAAAACATCTCACAGGGCACGTCTCACTGATGAACACCTTCGTTCGATAATGAAGGTTGCCTCAGCTCAAAGCCTGAGCCCCGACACTGATGAACTAGTATCCAAGAAAAGATGCCAGGTGTCTGGCTTGAACACACCATGTTAGATCAGTGTGTCGCAAACTGAACAGTAAAAAGGCCTGAATGATTGATTTATGTATTAGCCAGTGGAAAAAGTTAATGTTGATATTTAGCAAATTGAAAAGAGGCATTCATTTTTTATTTAAATGTTATTTAATATGCCATTGATGTTTTCTTCGTTTGTTCTTTGACAGTTGATTTTGCACTATTAAGTTAAGTTAAGCTATAAGCATGGCTTGTTCCATATTCAGTGTTAAAGCAAATCAGTGTAGCAAACTGAGCAAAAACATTTTATTCATGCACTCTTCTCTTGCTACTTCAAGGCTTGAATGTTTGATTCATTCATTATTGTTATTTTGTTTTCAAATGTATTTATTAGCCTGTGGAAAAAAGTTTATTTTGATATTTACCTCAGAAGGCTGCAAATAGAAAAGCGGCATTCAATTTTTATATTTAAACATGAAACTCGGGTTTGCATGTCATTATAAAGTTATATAAGCCTTGCTTGTTCAATTTTCAACGCAAAACTTGTTTGGGTGCCTATTAAAAGGTAATTTTTTTCAACCTTGGCCCGCGGCTTTGTTCAGTTTTAAATTTTGGCCCACTCATTATTTGAGTTTGACACCCCTGGTATAGTCCTTTACCTGTCTTGCACTTTCCTATGTTTATGTTTGTTTTACTGCTGTCCTAGGAAATGTTATTTTGTGCCATTTTATGCTGCAATAATGTGTATGGCTGGTATGGCAATAAAACCATGTAAAACAAAAACACTTTGATACAAGCAGTGTTATGTTACAGCTAGCATCTGTTCCCTGGCTTATGTTTATTTTCATTTTTTGTGCCTTCTTTGTTTATTTTAAAGTATTATTTTCAGTCTGTCTATTGTTTATATTGTTTTATTTATTTATTATTTGGTATCTTTTGTTGTGCTTCTGTGTTCTCTTATATCCCTTGTGCTTTGAAGATGGTATTGTAAGAGGTAGGACTGCTGGGGACCACCATCAAAGTTTATATTCTGAACCTGGTAGAAGATAATTCAGTGGTTCATTGATGTTTGGATTGTGCTGATGTTCATGTACGTATTAATTTTACTGGCTTCTGTGACTATTGCTTCTGTTCTTGGATTTGATCTTGCTTTATAGATTTGCACATGTTCACCTCGAATTGCTTTTTTAGCCAAGTCCTTTTCCGTATTTTGCAATTTCTGGTTTTTCTTTTACTTATATAAATAAAGTCTTCTATTATAGAAATTCCTTGTGGAATTTTTTCCTAAACCAAAGGATTTTCAATGCTTTTTTTCCACTGAGAGGCTTTTTAATATATTTTGGAACATGTAAAGTAAATAGACCTTTAAAAGCCTGTTCATTATATCTGATGCCAGGATAGGCCCAAAGCCTAAATATGGAGATATGTCACTAAAGCAATCTTACAAAATAATATTTAAAGCTGTGTCATGGTCTAAACTCCTCTTTTTTAATGTGACTGTAAAAAAGTCCATCCATCCATCCATTTTCCAACCCGCTGAATCCGAACACAGGGTCACGGGGGTCTGCCTGTAAAAAAGTGCTACATAGAAACAGTCACAAATGAAAGGGACAAGGGTCATCAACAGATAAACATAGGACTGCTGGGGAATCCTAAAAGTAAAAGGCAGGAAGAAAGCCTCAGCAAATCTTAGACAAAGTGAAAAGCAGATATAATGATAATATCCTCACACTGTTCCATTTTTAAGGAGACAGGAACTCACTGGAGTATTTAATTAGATTTTATTTTCAATTGCTGTGAAGAAGCAAATGCTTGTTCAGAATTGTGGAACACAAAATAGAAAAACTGACAGGAGCAAAACAAAGAAATAGTCAAAATACAGGCAAAGGTCAGACCCAAGTTAAACAGTACAATTGTCAAAACATAAACCAATATCACAATCCAGAAAACAAAGCCAAAATATTCCTATATATCTCATAAACCTGCTTTTGGCTTATTCTTTTATCCATATACATAAGTATGTTAATACATTGTAGGTGCACACAAAATAGCAAATGAATGATAGGCCTCTCCTCAGGCAGCCCGACCCCAGATTGCACAGGTAAGCTTTGGCCTGAACAGGCACTAATTAGGATACAGGCTTTAATGGTTCAATATAGATTAAATATCACAAAATATAGAAAATGTCTATCAAGGGAGAAGAACCATCAAAACTCTGGCTTGACAGAAAATTCAAAGAATCATTCTAAAGGAACAAATTTTTTAAATAATCAAAAGAGAAGCACAAAAATGGAAGAAAGGGCATAAAAGAGATGAAAATAAAAATAAAAAAGAATAAACTTAAGCCAGGGCAGTAATCCTGATTAAAGAATTACATTGCCTTAATCTACGCCATCATTTTTATCAGTAGCAGTACTAATGACATCACATGCAGCACCACCACAATTTCTGTCTCATGAGCATAACATGAAATCAAAATGGCAGTGAGATGATGTCATTAAAATAATAAAAGTTAACATAAAGAAAAACAAAATAAATAAGAAAACTAATAAAATTAGATTCAGTGGATACAAAAACTAAGATTTAAAACATATATTACTAAGTTGCCAAAGATTTTAATAGTAACAGCAAAATGAGAAAAGTCAGTGATACTAAACAGCCATGAAAGGCCCAATTTCTCACCTACAGAAGAAAGTTAAATGTGTACTTTGGACTAACCTACACTTCTCCTAGTTAAGACAGATTAAAAGAAGTTTATGGATTAGCTTCTTAAGAACAAAGAGTACCACAGGACTGAAAAGGGCGGAGAGGACAACATGAAGGAAATAAAAAGCCCAAACAAACTATACAATATGCAATGTTTGCCAGTATTATGGCAGTCATGAAAGACTCGTCCAAGACTCTCATACCTGATGTCCATTACCTGCCTTCTTTCCCAAACTGATTCCCCGAATTCCTCACTTATGCAGTGTTTCATGAAGCTAAGCAAGAGATGCATGTTTACTTCAGAAACAAAGATTTCCTTTTTATCAAGACTGACAAATTAACTCGAAAAATAAGATATATTTTTCACAGTACAAGTCATAAATTGAACTGTGACCACAGTAAGAATGGAATTTGTGTTCACCTAGAAAACACTTTTTAATAACCAGAGTTAAAATAACAAGACAAAAGGCCAAGAGACTAAACCAGAATATCCGATACTAGATAGTTTACTGGTTGAAACTGAATGAGGGACTGAGGGCAAACTGCCACAAGATGAAAACTTGAAAATGCACCACAATTATGAAACAGTCTTTAGTAATAAAGGCAACAGTTGAAAGATCTGATGTTTATGTGATCAGCAGTAAAAAAAAACAAAAAAAAAACAGGTAAATTCTATTTGAACACTGACTGGACAATGAGCTTTTGCCAGAAAAAAATCAAAACACAATGATAGGCTGGTGCCACACAAGCATCCAAACTCTAAAGAGCATTTTAATCTGAAGGCATTTGCCTCTTAGGGCTCATGCTGAAGACATGCTGAAATCTTGGACAAAAGCATTCCTCTTGCTCAGCTTGAATTTATCACTGATCATTCATGACGTAAGTCATGATGGCAATCCTTAGCAATGATGACGTGCACCAGAAAACTGCACCTATGACGCACTTACAATTTAACCTAAGAAAAATGAAAAACATCCTTGTGCAGGACATGAAACTAAAACACATAAATATAAGGTCAGCTTGAACATCCACTTTTCAAAATGTTAAAACCTAATAAACTAACATAATTCATAAAACCACAAAAACTTTAAAAGCAAACCCAAATCACTAAAGCCAGATTATTGAGAAAAATGTGATATACAAAATACACCTGCAAAGATATTGAAAGCATTTCAAAAATGTCCTAATGCAAACTCTTTAGAGTACAATAAAGATTGGTGGTTTTGTATTTGTATTTCCCTTTTATAAGGAAAAAATAGCTCCTGTGACACCACATGGTTGGTGGAGCTACCTGTAGTTCTTAGTTCTTTCAAAATGAAATTGGATGTTGTCCATTCCTTTTGGCACAATGTGTCAATGTTGACTCATGGGGAACAGAGGCCTAAATGATCAGGCAGAACATTGTCCATTAATGTAATAATAAAGAGGAGGAAGGGGTACATCAGGTAAACTAATTTATGCTTTCTATCAAGTAAAAATAAGTTCTGTATATTAATACATTCTTGTTTGTCATAGCATGTACTCTGTACACGTGACAATGCAACAACTACTACTACATTGCATGACGTATGGCATTTAAATAGTCCAAGAAAATTTTACAGTTCCCTTGCCAGACAATCAGTTGTGACCAGTGGAAGGCATTGCAACACCCCAAACCCCAGACAAAACAACAGTGACACAAGTTCAAAGAAAAGGTTTATTATAATAAATTACTTTAACAACAGTGTAGTTGCATTTACCCAAAAGTTCTGCAGCTTCAGTATGCTTCATGGGATTCTGGCAAAAAGCTTGACACATTGAAATGATTCCACAGACAAAGTATGTTTGTTTTAAAAACTTTAGTAAAAATTGAAAGTAAAACAGTTCACACAGAATTAGAGAAAAAAATTGGTATTGCAAGAAAAGAAAAGTTATTGTTTAAGAGAAATTCTGTTCAAAGCTTATAAATCTTGTTTCATTTCTTTAAGTTTGCTTACAGTTGAACCATTTCTAAATGGTCAGAAAACTGTACGCCTATCTAATTTTCATGCTGTAAATGGGTCGTTCAGTCTCTGCAAGTAACACACTGTATCTTAGTTAGAGCAAGAAAGTTCTATCTCATATTACCTTACAGGGGGTAAAAGACTATACCATTGTCTATGGCAATGAAAGAAAATTATATTCTATTCAAATTAAGCAAACACTAATATGAGTTTAATTTAAAGCATTACCTTTCTAAGATTGGCTCTTACAAACAGGCTTCTCTGTAATCATAACACAAGCACAACTCTCTTTTTCCCTTTTCCTCCACTCCTCCAAGACAAGCTTAGTCCTCTTCCTCCCAACTTCAACTCACCTGGATAAAGAGTAGCAGCTTCCTTTATACCGGACCCACGAGTACTTCTGGTACTGTGACATTACATCCACTTCCGGGTCAGGCAGAACCTCCCTGTTATAAGAGGGTCTTGCCTCCAGCAGCTCCTCATAGCAGCACCCGACGACACCAACAGTGCTGCCCACCAAAACTATAACTCCCATGCAGCCGTGCAAGAATCTCAATGGGAAGCATACTAGAGGGATTTCACCACCCAGTGTACTGGGGCAACACATGGCCCTGGGAAGCAGTCTCCCTCTGTCCATCCCTTATAATTGCTTCCTGACTGGGAAAGGTGCCACTAACCAACCCAGTTAGGATGCCTGTCCACCCACACCCTTCCATTAAAAAGGTCTCCCGGTAATGTAAGGACCAATACATCCCAGTCAGGGTACCAGCCAACACATGTCAGACCTGACCAATGTATGATACATATAGAGTTGGGGACTGAAAACTGCTTAAAAAGTTGTGATACGCTGCTTTCCTCCAGCATATTAGAGTAAAAATAAAATCAGTTTGTGTGATAGGGTTTGTTGCCTTATCATATAGCCATGCAAGAATTCAATAAGGCCTATGGTTAGCACCATATTTAGTTTAACTTTGACTAAATCCAGTTATATGATAACAGATTAAATTGAATACTGTAGGTTCAGTCTCCTACCAAGTGGAATCTTAAATTTACAATATTGTCACTTAGTTAAAAAAAGGAAAATATAAAATGTGCCATTATACAAAGGCAGAGCAAATATACTTGCTTTTACTTCCAGTGTTTACCTTCTTCATTTGGATTACTAGCATAAAAAAAAAACAGAAGAGTGAGAATTAGAGTCGGTCAAGCAAAATCCTGCAGATGGTAGTTTTGCACTGCTGCGCAGACAAACAAATTCATAGCATATTCAAGTCAGCACTTTTTCTCATATTACATTTTTGACAAAACCTGGCTGAAACAGCAAAGTGAAGAAACAGAAGAAGCAAATGGATATAATTAAAAAAACAAACTCTTTTTAATACAGCGAATAAAATACAAATATGTTCCACTTTAGTAAGAATCATTCTCTTTGAAGTAAATTAGTGAAAATAATAAACTGGCCTTAGTTTGTATGCTCTATTCTGCTTTCAGTGACTTTGTGGGACATTCTGTGAGACACAGCAAGATACCTGATTAAATATTATACTTTTAATAACATATTTATTTGCTGAGGAAGTAAGGAGACAAGACTACATAGAGGCCTTAGGGTTCACTTTCCTTGTTTGTTTCAAGTTCACCTGTTCTTGTCCCCAGGAGTTATCTTCAGGGCCTCCTTGTCTGTGTAGAGTTTTTAAATTCTCCCAATGTCTGTGTGGCTTTTCTTCAAGATATTTCACTTTATTCCCAAATCCTCAAAGACACGTGTGTGTGTGTTAGGTTAATCAGAGGCCTTGTGTGAGTGTTGTGCTCTGTGACTGACTGATGTCCAGTGCTGCTGAGACATTAGGAAATGTCCTGTATATTTAAGGTGCAGTTAAACCAGGTTTAGTTCTTTTTTAATGCTGGACCAAAAAGGACATACAGAAATAATCATAAAAAAATGCATTTATATAGCGTCATTCCCATGCTCAAGAGAAAAAGCACAAAAAAATTGGAAATCAGCATAAAAAAGGTAAATACTGTAAACATGAATCTTTGATTTATAATAAGAGATAATGCACCAGAGCACAAATACAAAATATACAAAATACTACAAGAAATTCCAGAACAATTAGATTTACAAAAATAGCAATAACAATTTAGGATTTAAATACAAATCATCTTGAATACCTGGAAAAAGATGTTAAACTGAAAGAATGGTTGGAATGTCAGGGTAAGTTAAATCACTTCCTGAACAAATGAGTTTGATGAAAAGAATGAATTGAATCAGCTGATCTTATTCAGGAAGATATTAGGGAATGTATGTCCTTTTGAACCTGCGGTGGGCTGGCACCCTGCCAGGGGTTTGTTTCCTGCCTTGCGCCCTGTGTTGGCTGGGATTGGCTCCAGCAGACCCCCATGACCCTGTAGTTAGGATATAGCGGGTTGGATAATAGATGGATGGATGGTGGATGTCCTTTTGAAAGACGAATTGTACTATCAGGCAAAACTGAAAAATAATAGTGTAAAACATTAGAAAGAACCTGGGAAGGAAAGGAAAAAAGAAGTGATTAGGATTTTGATTTAGAAAAGTAATCTACACAAATGGGAAAACTTCATTTTCAAGAATTGTGGGTATTGCTTGAGGATATTCACCCACTATACTTGCTGTATATCTATCTGTCTCTGCATATTACTCACTAATGATAACACATACTTGGATTTTATTTTATTTAAATACCATCATTTCAAAAGAGGCCCACCAATTCAGGTCAGTTGAAGATGCAGTAAACATGGCTCTGTGCTGCATCTTGCAGCATTTAGACACCTCAGCTACTTATGCCATGGAAAACCTATTTGTAGATTTCAGTTCTGTGTTTAACATAATCACACCAGAGCTTCCGCATAGCAACCTTCTCAGTACAAGTCTGGACTTGGCCACATGTCTCTGTATCTCTGTCTTTCTAAGGAACACATCCAGGCAGTGAAGAAGTTTGAATATCAGTCTGGGTCCCCTCACAGGTTTGTTTTATTTCCTCTCCTTTTCTCTCTCTCTGCACCAATGACTGCATCTGCAGTGACCCATCTGTTAAACTGACTTTTACTAATCACACCACCCTGATCGGCATGATCACAGGTGAGGATGAGGTGCCATATTTGAAGGAGGCGGATCAACTGGCAGTTGGTACACCTTCAGCAATCTTAACTTGAATTCCTTGAAAACAATAGAAATGATTGCAGATTTTAGGAGACACTCCTTACTTCAACCCTAGTTAAAAATGATGTCACTGTCAACACAACTATCATTCACAGTCTGAAATGGGATAAAAATATAACTGCTTTAATCAATAAGGATCAGCAAAATATGCCTTTTACTCCATTAACTTAAAATGTCTAACCTCCCAATCAGTTCTGGTTCAGTTTTAAAGAACTGTTATTGAAATCATCAACAGTCTGGTGGGGCAATATGCCTGCCCACTCTGTTTTTCAAGACTGCAGAAATAATTGTAGCCCTGAAACTGGACTCAATTGAAGGTTCTGGACACATCACAGGTCAAAAAATGCACCAGAAATATAATCAAAGACTACTCTCAGCAGGACAATCATCTCTTTCAGTTATTATCATCAGGAAAACATTAGCAGTAACCAAAGGACAGAACTACAGTTTCTTTCCTACTGCAGGAACACAGCCACCCATTCACCTCTGTTATTTCCAGACTTCTAAACTCCTCCATCTAAATTATGTTGATTTTTGTTTATTTTCTGTTTATATTATAAGAACTTGATGAATTACTGGGCAGGAGTGCATTCTACTTTACTATACTGTTTTATCTATATGTGTGTTGTGCAATATAGTTTTCAATACTACTGAGTATAATGTTGAGATGGTGGCATGTTTTGTATATTGTGCTGATTAATTATATTTTCCTTGTTATGTTTATGAATGTAACAGCAACAGAAATTTCTAGCAGCTGTGTTGCCAGGCAATAAGAGTTCAAAGTTCAAATCAACAAGCTAATTAAGAGGGCAAGCTCAGTTATTGGAGGAGGTAAAACTGAGGGGCATTATGAACAATACTGCACATCTTCTCCCTAACACACCACCAGTAGTACATACTTTCAGCCAACTAATTATTCAACAGAAGTGTGTCAAGAAACACTAATGGGGCTCCTGTATACTTACAGTAAGAAAGCGATATAATGTGTCACTGTTAGTGCTCTCTAATCTTTAGCCAAGTAAGAAGTTTCTTGTGTGTGTTTGAGAAAAATTGCTTATTTCTGCGTATCTTAGATATTATAAAAGATACATTTATCTTTGGAACAAATACTGTAATATCTATCTATCTATCTATCTATCTATCTATCTATCTATCTATCTATCTATCTATCTATTGACACTCCTTATCCATCTATCTATAGGCTTGAAGTTTACAGGGTTTAACATGGCTGTAAGTGTGTATTCATATTTACAATACATACATTTTATTTTAAATAGTGTAATTTCATTAGTAATGGTTTTAAATGTAATTATAACCATACTGTTGCATGCTTGTCCCAAATGGAAAGCACATTATTAACTGCAATGTTCATGCATTTCATTTCAACCATGGCCCCAAGATAGCTTTCTGCCAGTTCCCTTAGTTTTCATTTCCACATTTAGTTTTCCACAGTGTGTTCATAACTTCGAGGTAACACAGTCAAACACAAATGAAAAGCTTCATTTATCAACCTACAACTGAAGAAAATATTGGATAAAGGATGCTGTTTAAGGATGCCAATATGCCAATAATCTTTGTTCCTTTTACTGGCATGTTGTCTAAAATCGCTGCTTTCAACAATGGCATAGATAGATGGTCCCCTCTTATCTTGATGCCAGTACAGTGATTACCTTGTTTATCTAAATTTAAGAATGATGGTTAAGCAGACATTTGCTAGGTTAACAAATGCAACAGTTAAAACTCCTTGTTAGAAAAGAAGAAAATCTTTACATGGCCTTTAAACCTCAATGGACTTGTACAGTTCATGGGAAAATAATATACTCATATTGTGGGCATATGTGAAACGATGTGAATAAATAAAACATTGATAAAATCTTTTGGGATATTCTTAACATAAACAAATGCATCATTTTTCATTAGGTAATGTTTAATTTAAAATGATACATAATTCATGGTATTTATTTTTAAATATTAAATTGCAAATTATAAATCAGGCTATTATCTGATTGAATGAGCATTGATGTTGAATATATCAGAACTACTGAACATTCAGTAGAGGTCATATCAATGGTCGACAGCTCAATAATGCTTGGAATGTCTAAAACTATTATAATCACCATTATGTAGCTTACTGCAGTTGCAGACTCAGCAACATGTGTAATAAAAGAGTACGTTAATCCTGGTGGTTCATTTACTGATTTTTAATAAATGGATAAAAGTACTACATTCAGCATGAAATTATCAAGCCATAAGGTATAATTTTAAATTTATAAAACTTTAATATGAACATGTGCATTGCTCCGTCCTGTAGATCCAGAGTTCTCAAAAATAAATAAACCCATTAAAATGCATTATACATCATATCACAGAAAAAGTCACCTGTTACAGAGTGAACCATTTCAATGATTTATGCTATAATGTGGTTAACTACCATACCTAAAATACATTTTTAAACAGAAATCTCCAATTTATCTTTGTCTCCAATTATTTCTGCAAGTTTCACAAATAATTAAAGAATGGAATAGTGTTTTTGGTAATAGGTTATTAAGTTCAACACAGCACATCCATTTCTGGCCTGTCTAGTGATTTTTAAACAGCGGGACCTAAAGGCTTCTGGTTAAGTACTTTCTAAATGTGTGGCAAAATGCACAGCTCCAGAGGTTACCGTCTAAAAGCTTTTCTACTCACAGTTTGTGTGGAGTTTTCATTTCCTTTCATTGTCCATGTGGGATTGCTGTTTCCTCCCATGTCCTAAAAACATTAGTCACCTCCAGTACTTTGTCATTCAGGGTTGCTTCCTACCATGTGCCTGATGCTGCCAGGATAGACTTTGACTCCTTAAAATGTTGTAAGTGAAAAAGGGCCAATTAATGAACTAATGGAAGATCTGGACAACAGGTAAATAAAAAATAAATATTTTTCTTTATTTATTTAGCATGTGTTATGATTTTTTTACACAAGATATAAAAGATTTCCAAACACAACTACCATTAGTAACCAAGGGGAAAGAACTAAAAAGACAGGACAAAAGAGAAACTGAGAAACTTAGAATACCCCTAACTAACAAATTCCTAAGTAAAAATCAACAGGGGATACTTAAAAAAAGCCTGAATTTTCAAAACAAAACATCATTATACTAGAAACCTTACCATAAATATATGTCATATCTCATCACATTAAGATTCTAGGGTGGTGTAGCCCATCCCAGCACCCTCTACCAACAAATCCAGCTTCAACTGCAGTCTTGCCAAATGTTTATAAAATAAACTATGTTTATGAAAAACTTACTTAAAGCAACATTGCCAATTTTATATCTGGGAAAATATTAGACGTTATTTCAGTCTGATGTTGCTCAAAAAAATGAAAACACTCAATTATATTGCAATAACTGGAATTTTCATCCTATATTGCAACTATATCTTTCAGCTGATGGAAAAATTGCACAAAAGCAAAGTTTAACATGATGTCTGGCCGGTGCATAATATGGCTTAAGTACAACCTAATATTCTATTCTTGCACTGTGAACAATGAATGACCTATTGTAACTCCTATTATTTTTACAACCTGTGTGGTGTTGTTAGTGTCTTTAGCCCCTTGGGAACAGAGACAGGATGGGTGAGGAATTGAGAAACATCAGATGTAAAAAGGGGATAATTTAAAAATACTTCATTGAAAATGTAATAATAAGAATGATAAGAATGGATATGATCCAATAAAATAAGAAAATGAAAACTATTGAGAATAACCCTAACCCTGAATATTTTCTGCGAAATAATAACTGAAAAGTGCACCTGGCCAATAATTACAATGAATCGCTCATCATTAATGAAAATCTGAGGCAGCTGGTAAAAGTGCTTTAAAAGGAGATATGGTTTGTGTTTAACTATATATATGCTGTTCTGATGCAGTAGACAACATGAGTAACTACTGTATTGTTACAAATTTGCCTACATGTAATCCAGGAGATGCACTGAACACATTCAACAGCATTCAGTATAAGTAATGAGAGTGCACACTTCAAATCACTAAAATGTTACAAGCTATGAAGGAAAAGGAAGAATGTAATACCATTAGTATGTATTTCATCTAGTACAGCACAAACAAAAAATCTTTATAGACTTAAAGTGTAAATCTGAGTTATTAGAGAGTGCTTTGTTTTTGGAAGAATAGTTAATGAGTTGTGGTACAGCCTCTAAAGAACCACAATTTATGGTTTAGTAGTGCTGTGAAGATGCTGATTACTAAAGAATCTAATTCAGATGGCCAAGACAGAAAACAGACCACCATATATTGATAAAGAACAAGGCAAAACATGGTTGCACAGTGAGAACCAAGACAGTTACTAGGCTATGAAAAATTATCAGTAGATGTAGAGATTACAATAATAGCTACACTTATCTTGTTCAGTGGAATTTATGAACAAGTTAAACCCCTCAATGAATTGTGCCATCTTCAAATAAGAATAATGTCTTCACTAAAACCTGAGTTAACATGAGCCTTTCCTTTTTTCTTCCAAGAGTAGAAATCCCCAGGGCCACATGGTGGAACACTGATTAGTGCTGCTGTTTTACAGGGTCAGGAGAATTTCTTGTAATCCCTGTCACTGTCTGTGTGAGATATGGACTGGCTCACTTTAAGTGAGTGTGAGTGTATGTCTGTGTATGCCCTCCAGTGAATTGGTATCCTGTCTAAAGTTGCTTCATATCTTGTGCCTGATGCTTCCTGGGATAGCACAACCATTAATTGGCTTAACTGATTTAAAATTGGATGGATGGACAAATCCTTGTAATCCATCAGTCAATTTTTTGAACAATTTTTATCTAGTCCCTGGCTTTACGAAAATTCATGTATCTGGAATGGTTCTTTGTTTGGATCACTTGGTAAAGAGCAATCAGCAATTCACGAAAAAAGTAATGAAGAAAATAAAGTGTTGAAATGTAGAATGATGTGCAATTTTAATTTGCCCCCTGCTCGCTTTGCTCGCCAACACCCAGGCCTATGCTACGCGCTAGCATCTTTGTGGTTTTGCCGCTCACATATGAGGATGCAAATGTACAGTTTAAACAGGTTTTTATTTTCATGGGAATTGTTACATATTTATAATAAAACTATTTTACATTACAGTCAGTAATTAACCATATTAAAAAAATAGTAAAACGTAATAATTTGAAAGTAAATTATGTTTCATGTTGCATTAGAGTTATTCATTGAGTAATATAATTTTGTTTTGTTTGGCTTTTATGTTAACACACAAATACTTTTTAAACTTTTACTGTAAAACTTCAGTAAAAACTATTTTTTAAATTAAATTTTCGTCAATATCGCATTAAATTTTGATTCTGTGTTTGGACATCGTTTACATGGAATGGTGAAGCTCACACATAAAATATTAATATAAATGTAGAACATAAAGACAAGAGTAAACATAAAGACAAGAGTAATTATTGTTTACTCAACTGTAAACAAACAACCAATTTAACAAAACCTCATTTAGACATTCATCCAATTATTGTAAATCTCACTGGCTGTGGTATTTTTGTGTAATCTCCTAGTGTTGGTCTTAATTGACCTCAGCTATTTACTGATGGAAGGAGTTTAAATAGATGGTGGGCAGAATATGAAGGGTCAGATAAGTTATTAATATCTTTATGTTTAAATCTGCAAAAGCCATGTGGTGGATCCACAATGGGAAGATGGCAACCAATGATTTTTAGAAGTGGAATAAACCAATATCTCCAGATGCTTCTCGTTACCCTTTCTCACTTCATATAATTCTTTTATTTTAAAATTATTTTTCCTATTCCTAAAAGTGGAAATTAAAGGGATAAGGCATCCACTCATTATGGCACTGACCTGAGGTCTAAAGCATGGTTTATACTTAATGTGTGAAGCTGGCACACAAACTGTACCACAAAGCACACATACAATCAATAACCAAAACACATTTAGACATGTTATGGTTCATTCGATCACCACACATTCTCCTAGTCAATAAGTGACAGTGTTTGGTCAGTGTCACATAAGCTAATAATGTCACAGCAGAAGCAGAGTTATGCCAAGTATTACTGACTTTAAGAAGAAGAAAAGGAGATGTTGGAGTGTTAGACTTACTGAGCAAAGGCAGTAAATGAAGGACAGGATTTGATGTTCTTTTGAGTTGGGGACCAGATGCACTTGAAATGTTTTTGCATGTCTTCCTTACGTTTTGATGACTTGTTGCATTATATTCAGTTCTTCATTCATCATTCTGGCATCCACATAACCAGCCTTTCCTTTAAATTCACCATTTTGGAGACACAGTGCAGCATCGTCTGTGCCACATAGTCAGAAAATTTTCCCAGTGTAATGCATGCCAAAAACCACTACCACCAGTCGTACACAGGGACATGTCTGCATAACTGGCATTATTTTCACTGGACAGTCCTCATGCCCAGCAGGGACATTTCAAGTATAAAGTATAAGAAGACTTTATCGTAAGGGCTACTAAACCCTCAGTCCATGGCTGTGGCATTAAATAAACATGTATCTTCTCTGCAGTTCTACTATTCTTAAGTGAAGGATTCAAGTCGATTTGTTTCATTTTATTGTGTTTGATAATAGCTATTGTAAGCTTTTTGATGAGCTACTCGGGTTTTGGGATTTTTTTTAATCTTGTGTAGTGCTAGGAATTGTGGTTTTGTCTGAATTAATCCGTGTGTTCTTTGTAGAATTTGGCTGTTTACAGCCTAAAGTTTATTCATTCTTTGTATTTAGAATATTGTTACTTTCTGTTTAATTATTTATTGTTATGCTCCTCTTCTCTAATTGATTTGTTCTTCTGAGTTTGCTTAATTACTATTTTTTTCTATTTTATTCAATTATTTTTAATTCCATTTGTAAAGTAAGATTTATGTAATAAATTATCCTTATTTGTAACATTTTGGAATGTTTATAGCTCTGCTTTGTCTCCTTGTGGTTTGGAGTTTAACAATATCAGTGTGAGGTTCCAAGGAGTTAATCATAAAAACAAAACAGTAAAGGAGAAAGACATTAAGATTAACATGTACAGTTAGATTCTGACAAATTAGGGTTGAAAGCATTTAAAAACTTGGATAGTTTACAACCTAGAAAGTAGATACAGAATTGAATGGCTATCAGAGTTGTATCTAGTTCTGAAATATATCAGCCAAAAAATAAAGACATCTTGAATGGTAATAAAGAGCAGTGTGTAGAAATAAGAAAGGTAGCTGACATTTTAGAAAATATTCTAATAAAGGCAGATGTTAGTAGAAAGGAGTACTGCAGGTTGCATTAATGTCACCACTTCTGTACTCAAAGAGTGGACGGTAGTCTACTGGGATAAAGGAACATTCTTTTTGGTCAGCAGCCCAAGTTGAGTATTTTGTGTTTCCTCTGGAGTGCTAGGAATTGCCTGTTGTAACCATGGAGAAGGGCTGTTACATAATCCCTAAAGCCTATACAAATAAATGTTTACAAGGAAAAATCTTTATTTTAATGTTTATTTGTGATGTCATACAAGCAAGATAGAGCAGCAGGTGATTCTAATTTGGCAAAGTGTGGATGTGTGCATAAGTTAGCCTATCGATTGATTGATGTCCTTTCCAAAGATGGTTCCTGTCTTGTACCTAATGTTTCTATAACAGAAGAGGATTAAGCCGATTATGTGTATTTTTGTGTATTATTGATGCCATTCTGCATCAAATAAACATTTTATTAGTGGCTTAGTGGCTGAGAAATTCTAAATGCTGTTTTTTGTCTGCAGAATTGCACCAGAAATGTTAGTTAAGGGTAAGCCGTCCATTGGGCCTTCATTGTTTTCAATATGTTGTGGTGGCCCAGGTGATGACCCACACTGGAATCTTAAGTGAAAGCATCAACTACTGGTATACCAAAGGGTTAAAGAAAAGCTGTCAGTCTTTATGAGAATATTTTTTTTTTATTATTTATCTTTATTAATCCTGAAGGAAATTACTTGGTTTTTTCGCATACCCCTTGGGGTCAGAGCGCAGGATCAGCCATTGTACAGCGCCCCTGGAGCAATTGAAGGGCAATTCAAGGGCCCAGCAGAGTAGCATCTCTTTTGGCAGTGATGGGGATTCGAACCGGCAACCTTCAGGATACCAGCGCAGATCCTTAGCCTCAGTCTGTTTTCAGTTTCTAAAGTTCTAAAGGCTTAGTCTTAAGGGTAAATGTCAGTAAAATCCTAGTTAACTAGCAAAGCTTTCTATTTTTTGATGACATTACTTGCTTCATAAACGATGAATATCATTATACTTGTAATGCAGTCTTTGAAGTCTGAATAAAACAAAATCAAAGATGGGCCACATTGATTTTGTAGGTGTCCTCATGCACGGTGTCTGCACTTACAACTATTCAAAACTTAGGCTGTCCTAAGAACAAAGTCAATGTCTAAAGATTCCTGAGAATGATTAGCTGTCTCAGTAAATTCATTCCCTAGCTGTCATAACAATTAACTGAAGGCTGTTGGGCCAGATTAAGAAACAGGTTATGTACGTTCATATGAGTAACATCAAAGAAGTCATCTTTTCAAGAGATCCTCTGTAGTGCTTTTATGAGCCAGTTATAATTTATTCTTCAGCAGGTGCTTTACAGTTTGGATATTGTGTTTTTACAAAAGTATGAGCATGTTGGAATATCTGCTCTAAATAGTCTACACTGAAGTGGAGGCAACTCCATGTACACAAAGAACACCTCCTATCTATAATGAACACAAATAATGATGCATGGGCAGTCCTTCACAATGTACAGTGTCCATGTTGTTATGGCAAATAACTTCTCGGTGGTAATTCAAAGGATGCAATTTTAGTGTGCTCTTGAACTGCTTTAGAATTTTGATATTCATACATTCAGAGTAACTTTGACCACAAATAATTATGTTACAATTAGTACTGTAGATAAAAAATAAGTACAGTGCTATAACAAACAGATCTTCACAAAATGTATGAGAAGATTAGTTTGACTTGGATGGAAAAAGGGGAACGGTAGCTATTAATACACGTTTTACACTGGAAGGAGGAGGATTGATGAATAAAGGAGCAAAATGACAAGCTAAACACCTGCTTAAATTCTTCAAGTATTAAATCCATCTTGTCCTAATATTATGAATCACCTCAACATATATAACATTCCCTTTACTTTTATGATAGTTTTGAACCCTTTATAATCTAATCTAATTTAGACTACTTAGAATTTCCTACTTTTTTCTACAAGTTGCTTGTCTTCTGTTTTCCTCTATCAAGTTTCATGCTTGGCCCTTCTATTTTAAACCTCCCACTACTTCTTCTGGTTCTGCCAGTACACTCACTTATCCTGATGATATTCCTCTGATACAAATGTGTTCATGTAAATCATTCTCGGATGTATTTAAATCTAATTCTTGCCTCGGACATCCAAATGCTTGGTTTGAACCTGTGAAACTGAACTGTGCTTTGTGAAAACGCTTTTGACTCAGCTCAGGAATTATCTTTGATGCTGGTTGTAGTTTGATTCATGTTAACAAATTCATTCTTCTTTTGTAGCCAGTCTTACAGCCATCGATGACCACGGTTTGAACATCTACTGTATACTGTGTAAGTTGCTGAAATGAAATTCTACAGATTCCAAATTGGATTTGTAAAACTATATTTAGTACCGAATTTCTGTAGTTCTCCCAACAATTTTTCCCAGATATATCAACAACTGACTAAGCAAAAAAGTTGACCCTGCTCCATTACCAGACCAGATAAAGGAAGGTCAGAGAGGGAGCTGCAGTACTCCCCTTGTGAGCCAGGACTTGGTCGTGGAAGGACACTACAGCAGCAGCTACACCAGTGCTGGCCTCCCAGTATCCAGGGAAGGACACACTGGATGGGCTAGGAAGCCTGGAAGGACAGGACAGTTGGTGACTGCTGGCTATAGGCAGAGCATCCCCCTCTACTCAGGGTGACAGAATCCCATCTGGTGTGCCCCAGTATGGATGCCTGCAAGGCAGCATGGGAGTTGTGGTCCCAAGAGGATACCCTGTTGGGTTCTGGGTGGGGATGCCGTCACTATTGGATATTGATACCACAAGGACTGTTGTGTTTCTGTCTGACCCACAAGTGCTTCCCAGGGGTAACATGTTGGGCGCTGGAAGTGCTCTCAGGTCGGGTTTTAAAACAAAGAACTCTATTTGGTCTGAGGAACTGGAGCCAGTAGAGATGATATTCGACACTTAACTGGGAGGAGTGGAGGAAAAAGCAAAGAACAGCAAAAGTTCTGTTTGTGCTGGGCAATGGGAAAAGGAAGCCTGTAAAAGGTAGACTGTTTGTGTAAATAAAAAGCTTTTTATTGACCCAGAACTGTGTTTGTGGTAGTTCTGTCTGGAGTTTGGGGAAACAGTAGCCCAACTGGCCACAATTCTTAGTACATATGCACTACGATCACAAAAAGTATAATCTTCTGATGTCCAAGCTGCACTGACTTCATGTAAATGATAAATTTCTTGGTACTAATTCTGCAATGTCTTGAAATCAATTCACTGAGGATAACTCTATGTGGTGCTTACCTAATATTAATATATATTTTTTACATTTCAAAACTTACTGAAATTTTTTTTTTTAATTCCTTGATTGGTTGACTGCATTTTTCTCTGACATGATTGCTGATATATACTGTAAAAGACCAATTCAGAGTCACTATCCAGCAACAGTTGCAAGAGCTGGGCTTCTGGGTGATCGGGCATTTATTTAATTACAAGTTGTTGCTCCAGTTAACTGACTAGCAGGTAATGTTTTGAAGGGTCTCTTTACTTCTTCTTACAATACTGATAAAAATAAAAAGAAGTCCTTTATTTTATTTTTTTTTGTGTTTCTTTTGGCTGGAACTACGTTCGCTAATATAGCAAACAGCGAGGATATCTAGCATTGTGCAAAAATTGGCTGTTGTTCTTTTATAATTTCTAAGGGTGTACGAGTATTTTTTAATAATGGTCAAGGGTTGAACTTGTTTATGTTTGATTCAACTTCAGATACTCTAATGTCAATTGCTTAGTAAAGGACTTTGAAACACTATTCAGGTTGAAGGGTTCCATAGAATATAATGGTATATTGATTGTATCAAGTAAATCTTTTATCAATATGTGAAGTCAGCCTTTTCTAGTTCCTAATGATATTTTTACTGATAATGGTCCTCATTTTTCCAAAATTGAGTTCAAGCAGTTTGCAATTGAGTGGGAGTGAACAAATACTACAGTACATTCAGCTCCAATTATCCATGATCAAATGATTTTGCTGAAAACTTGTTGAAACACTGTAAAAAAAACCTGATAAAATTAAATAAATGAAAGCTTCCTTTAATTATTTTTTCACAATCTACTAGGGTTCACCATGACAAAATGTAGTTTCTACAGCATATTTAGTGACACAAATATCAGAAATATACATCTTACATAAAGAGGTTCTTAGAAAAAATTTGATTCACCGGATACATTATAATATGAACAAGAGTGAAATGAATTCAGCGACTGAAAAGCTCAACACTAATTATTTGTCTACTGTAAATTTGGGGGATGTGTTGATCTCAGGGATTATAAGAGAGGTTAAGCACAAGTGATATAAATTTACATGTTATGAAAATAGAATGTGACCTTATAATGGGCCAGATATAAATAATGTCAATGTGCAACTTCAGGCATTTACTAGAGAAGAGAAAGAAAAATGCAAACAACAGAGATTCCTTAATATACTGAGGCCAAAAAAGATATACAAGTATAACAAGTCAAGAGAGAATTGATCACTACCAAAAGAGACCTAAAGAGCCAAATTTAAATGTGTGAAACAAGCGTAAAATACTGGCGACCTCACATTCCAGTAAATGAGACATGTTTTTTAAATGTGTAAATGGATTTTTACGTGATTTTCTTGTAGGTGTTCTCGTCATTAAAAAATTCATGCTGATCAACTATATAATAAAATACTAAGGTCTATGTGTGCACTCCCTTCAAGTAACTGATTGGTCAGTTAGATTTTGGTGTGATTAGTCAGTTTGGCTTTATGAGAAGCACAAGGAGGAGTAAAGGAACATGCTGAAATGGTTACCTTCAAAGATGATTTCACACACGTGGGACAGCTTAAAAGCTCTGGATGGTGGCAATTCCTCGCCAGTCCACAGGGTGGCGGTATATTTTAATGCCCTATCTTCCTTCCACAACCTCACCACCTCTGACGTAACTTCCGGCGATTATCCACTATCATGGAAAAAATTTTCCTCTGTCTTCAAAGAAGGCCTTCATAGAGCCCAGATGAGAATACAGAACATTTCTTTATTTGAAATATAATATTTGAGATATGCACTAATGTCTCAGTCTATGAATTGAGCAATCCATTAAACATTTCATCACCTTTTATATTTTTCTATTGCCATTACCTCATCTAATACATTACATCATCTGACTCTTAATAAGCAGAACTCTATTATCTTCTCCAATCAACTAAAGCCACAAGTAATTTCTGACTTCTGTCAATTCTCCCATTATTCCAAATGCTGTTTCCATAGGAGGGGTGTTTGCAGATCATTCTGTTGATCTGTACACCATTTCATAGGAGGGGTGTTTGGGCTTTGTCATCACTTTATCCTGACATTCTAGAGGGGTGTTAGTTACTCATTTACCTCAGTTTAACTTTGGAAAGTGATGTTTGGTAGTTTCTCTAATATGGGGTACGGCTGTTGGCCACACTGTTGTGATTGGTGCTTCCTCCACTCCCAAACAAGCATGTGCAGCTTCTCTGGGATGCTCAATCTTGGCTTGGCAGCCCTTGAAAATGGAGCTCCCGTTGAACGCTACCGCCAAGTGCGAAGTTCGTGCAGGAGACCGTCAATTTCCGATGAGACAGTCGTGAAGGTTGAGGAAAACATGCGTAAAGATCGGCAGTTGGAACTTCATCACCCACCCACCCTATAGTCTGGACTTGGCACCCAGTGACTACCACCTGTTCCCTAAGTTGAAAGAACATTTGTCCGGAAGGCCATTCTGCTCCGACGAAGAGGTGAAAGATGAGGTTCAACGCTTCGTGAAGGACATGGCGGCGAGCTGGTATGACATGGGCATTCTAAAACTACCACAGCGTCTCCAAAAATGCATCGACCGAAATGGCGATTATGTAGAAAAACAAATAAGTCTTTAACCTTTAAAATGATGTAAACATTATAGAAAATAAACAGTTGTTTGTATTTCTAAAAAAATAGGAGACCTTACTTTTGGGATTGCCCTCGTATATACTAGGGGGTTCGCCCTCTGCTCACTTCGCTCACCAGCCCCCCTGGACCGCGCTAGATGTCAGCCACTTTGCGTCTCTGCCACTCGTGTTGTGAAGAGGGGGGCTGAAAGCACCCCAAGGAGACGTGGTTGCTCCTCCGAAACCCCCTTTTAAATGGAGATACAATGGGAAACAAATACAGCTTTTTTTTACCTCCTCTTTGCTCGATCAGCTGCTGACTGGCTGCTGCTGCCGTGCTGCGTGATCTGCATCTCGCACGGTGCTTCAAGCATTTAAAAGCCTGTACAGCAGCTGTCCTACTCTTTGTCTTTTATTTCCGGCCCCAGGCGTGGTTAAATCTCTTGGCACAATGTCTCGTCTCACGGGATGTGAATTCTTGATATTTTTTATTTTATAATTTAAAAACAGAATAATAATCTGAAAACCTAACAATATCACATTAAAGTTCGATAAACACTGAAAAGAATGATACCAAACATATATATATAGGTTTTAAAATGAACCCGATTTAAAGCGTGACAAAAAAAGTGACATAAAAACGTCACATAAAATCTGTTGCACTTTTAGGCTTAGGATTTTATATATAGAGAGTAGATATATATACTTGTAATAAATTGTAAAAGATTATTACGTATCAACTAAAAATTCCATACCTCCTGGACCCACCTCTTCTGCCTGGCTGGCATTTCACCGGAAGTGCTGCCATCTCGTACAGTGTAATCTGAGTTTCACACACTTAAAGACATTTCTTTTGCTGAAAAGCTTACATTTATTTTGCCTTTACAATACATGGAGTTGCAGTATTGCCCAAATCTTTATCTTTATCTTGTCCTTCTTTACAATAGTAAGTATAAAACAGGACTGGAGGCAAGAAAGGCACTTTGAAAATAATGACAGAGTCTGAGAAGCAGATTTTGCAGGAACACGCCTGAGAAAGGAAGCATCGATGAAGAGAGGTTCAGACACATGCAAATATGGAAGAAAGGCAATGAAAGTACACATAGGGCAAGAGATAGCAAATATTTTTACATTATTTTATTACCTGTCTTTAATAGGTACTGTGTCTAGTAAATTATAAAATGCAAAACACTACATCGTATACTCCTTTCAAATAAGGCTATGTGTGATTCCATCTAGTTTTGTCCTTTCTTTCCATTGTATATGAAACCCAATCTAGATGATCTGTCTGGAGCTTGGACAATCTTTGTGTCAGTGTAAGCTGCACTGCTTTCCTCCCATATTCCAAAAGATGGGCTTGTTGAGGTGAACAACCAATGAGTGACGGTGGGCGTGAGAGTGCCCTGTAATATATTGTCATCTGATCATGGCCCAGTGCTGAAAAATTGGATTCAGAAAATTAACATATACATATATACATGTCGTGGGCGGCACGGTGGCGCAGTGGGTAGCGCTGCTGCCTCGCAGTTGGGAGATCTGGGGACCTGGGTTCGATTCCCGGGTCCTCCCTGCATGGAGTTTGCATGTTCTCCCCGTGTCTGCGTGGGTTTCCTCCGGGTGCTCCGGTTTCCTCCCACAGTCCAAAGACATGCAGGTTAGGTGGCTTGGCGATTCTAAATTGGCCCTAGTGTGTGCTTGGTGTGTGGGTGTGTTTGTGTGTGTCCTGCGGTGGGTTGGCACCCTGCCCGGGATTGTTTCCTGCCTTGTGCCCTGTGTTGGCTGGGATTGGCTCCAGCAGACCCCCGTGACCCTGTGTTCAGATTCAGCGGGTTGGAAAATGGATGGATATATACATGTCTTTCCTACATGAAAATAAAATATTTTAATGATAATGGGAATGTTTAACATTGTTTGGTATGTTGTTTTATAAAAGTACAAGTAAAGACTGGCAACAATTTTCCAACTGTTATTCTGGTAATGCTTTAGTTTAGGTAATGCAAAAAAACATCTATTACTCATTTACTCTTATGTAACAAGACCTTAATAAAGAGTTCTTTGGGTCATCAAAACAATCATAAGACATCAGTAAATAGATCATTCATCTCTGTGCAATGTGGCAAATTGACATGACTGTAAAATTACTTGATAATATGAAGGACTGACAAGTCTTATGTTAAATATGTTATATCAAGAGAAATGTGTCTCAGTTATGCCACCTCAGACTACTCCAAAGTGAAGTTTCATTAGCAACTAACATTGCACAGATGAACAAACACTTTACTGATGCTTTGTAAATAATATGAAGACCCAAACAGCCTTTGTTAAGGTCTTGTTAGATAATAGCAAATGAGTAATTCATGCATTTTTGCAGTACCTAAAGTGTTGTTATTCTTTTCTGTCAGTTTAAAAGTTTGTATTTTTCTTCCAAAATGCTAGTTTATATAACCTGAAATGTAAAAAAAACTGTAATTATCTTATGTTTACCATTATCTTATCAGTGTGTTAAATGCTGGCAATCCATTTCCAAAAATGCTTTTTTATGTCAGTGCCAGTCTATAATAAATTCTTTATCTACATCCTTTCACAACACACAGGACAAGACAGTGCCTTTTACTTTTAGTGTTCACAGCACTGTCTTACAGGAGGTTCAAGACAGAATACACACCTACTGTATGCTAATGATTTCTAACAGAAATGCACAGCAAAAACCAAGTCAGCCATGTGATCTAAAAACAGATCTTTAGTATCCAAGTCTGTGGGTATTTGTTTAATATTCCTAGTACACACTGTTCAGAGCCTTAGCTGTGTCACTAAAGTGCAAGTCAACATCAAAGGTTCAGACTCTCTTTGAACATAACAAATGGACAGAATTGATGTAGCTGTTAAAAATAATCAACCTAAAACACTCATTTACACATATAATATTTTAATATGCTTTTTAATTGGCAGCAATCATCCAATAGGTAACTGGTAATTATTTACTAATTTCTATGCAAGATGCTATGTAATAATTAGCCCTGTGTAAATTTAACAGTTATTTCCGAATACTTCAACAAGAATAAGCCAGCATCCAAAAAACATAGTTTAAGCAACTAAAATATTTACATACTGTTAAGCAGATAAAGAAAACTTACTTCCTTTTTCATGTATTGAAGCTGTCTTTAGCGTTTCATTTTCTCATAACAACTTATCTTCTCTCTATTTATTTTATGCTTAAACAGATTATTATAGCTCTAATGTATGTTGTTCTGCAGAACTTTTTGCATTTTATTGCCCATAACAGTTATATTGATTGACATATATGAATAGAACCTGAAAAGATAAATTCATAGACTCAGTGAGTAAATGAGAAAACAAGGTAACATTTGTGCTTACATGTAAATAAATAATGCAGAGAAATCAAATTTGCTGGGAATTAATTATTAACCAAAGAAATATTTTATATTCATTGCTACATTAACATACTGCTGACACCATTAGTAATAGTTACTGAAGTAACTTTGTCAATGGTTCATATAAATGCTGTCTTGTTTACATCTCTGAAGTGAAAGATACTATCTCTACGCCACTCACCGGTTCCCAACAGCTATCTCATTGGGTTTTCTTTTATCACATATCATGTGTTTACTACAGAGTACCCTGCAATAGGAGATGGCATTGGACTAAGAATCCGATCAGGATGGAGTGTGTGCCTGTTTCCAGATGGAGCTTTAAAATGGATGGACCCAGGAGAAAATGCCATAGACTGTACAAGTCCCCCAGTACACTAGGTACACTCGTGCAGGTGCCCACAGGGTATATTGGGAATTGTAGTCCCATTGGGAATCCCTGTTGATTGCCTTGGCAGCTATAGGGAAGAACTGTTCCCACTTTGACAGGATTCCACCTGACCCATAAGTGCTTCCACAATGCAATATTGTAGCACCGGCATAAAAAGGGGATCATTTCAGCTCCAGTTGAACCTGGGCCTTTTGTCTATATTTCTTGGGGTTTGAGGTGCCTGTTCCATCCCCTAATGGGCGAAACATGAAAAATAAAGATTCTTCTTCAATGATTAGACTTACTGATGACGCTATACTGTATACCATGATTCCGGATGTTACTATAGTACTAAAGAAATTTTTTTTCTCAACGTTAACAATTTTTTCTGATGTTCAATAATTTTTTTCCACTTTTTGTTTTATAGAGTTTTCAATGACAATTTATTTTATAATTATTACTTTGCCCCTAAAATTATATTTTTTATAATTTTGAATTATGTCACAATGTCATATATGTTTGCTAGGGGGTCAACAACTGAATGTCATACTATTATGTTGTCATTAGGGTGATGATAAATAAGCACGATGCTGTAGTTCATCCTCCAAGATTCTGGATATCTTTAAAAAGACTGGTGAGTATTAACAGTTTTTGTGAGCAGCGATTCTATACACATTTCTAACAATGATTTTTGGTTAGTGTTTTGGTTTAAGCATTTAGTAATTCTGACTTTCTTGTCTGACCCTAGCCCATTTAAGATTTCGTTTGTTTTCATCTCCAGGGGACTCACGTATAAATAGTGCGTACATACAAAAATGTTGCGTACGCCCGTTTCCACACTCATATCGTGATGTATAAAAACTAAACTTCCCATAAAGCCACGCAGATTTCCATGCTCAATCCCTGCCATACGCAAGTTCTCTGCTTGGTTTTGCAAACTGGCAGCACCTAGCGTCAAAGCAGTGCTTTTGTTCCAGTGTGGTTTTCCTTTCTTTTTTAGATCCACATCCCTGACTCAGCTTTATCAAATACACTGAAATTAACCACATATTGTTTATTAGTTTAAGGCATCTGATTGTAATTAACCTGTAACAATATAATGGTATACGGAATGGCCAAACTATTCCAAATACCATAGCTGCTTTAGTGTTGTTACTCTCAATGCACCACTCAGAGTATTTATCCCACTGTATCTGTGTGTGGAATCACAGCTCTACAGCAGCTGATCGGAAACAGAATTATCGGTATACAGCATCAAGCACATGCTGCCTCAGCCATGCGCACAGTCTATTGAACTGCTCTCAAATGATAAACGCTTCAGAGCCTTTCCTGTGGGGACATTGCGGTTCAAAAACAGTTTCATCCCAAGAACTATAAACGCACTCAATCAGTCCATCAAGTGCTCCATGCAGAACTGTTTGTTCTTATAAGTTCAATTACCTCACTGTAAACTTGCGATACAGTTACCAGTTATAATATTGCACAACCTGAGCCACTTTATAAAGTGCATATTTACATATGATGACGATATCATTTTTAAGATGAAATGCAGCAAAATATGTTTATCACATTATACAGATAAAATGTTAACATCATTTAAATAATCAGGGATTATTCCTGCCTCGCTCTGTATGCTTGCTGGGACTGGCGCAACACTGGATGGATAGATGGATAGAATAATTAAGCATGTACTACGAAGATATTTCAGTGTTCCTTAAAAGTTTTGAAGAATCTGTGTTCTAAGCTTACAGATGGCTTGACATCTCTTACAGAGCTGACTGTGTGGCAATTGGGTACTTGGAGAAAGAAAAGGAAGGACAGGAATTGGGGGATTAGTACGTTTGAAAGAGACAGTGCTGCTGCAATAAATTATTTCACTGAAGGTTGCGCAGGGTGCAGCAAGCATCTTGCGTGAGGCTGGAACAATCTCTGGACGGGGTGCCAGCTTGTCACTATCACTGTGCCACCGTGTTCCCATGTTTAATAACATGCTTTAATTCCTATCATCATGAAAATTATATCATGTATACATCTCAGTATTTTAATTATTCAGAGAGCTGTAATATCACAAATGTAATGGATTCTGTGTCCTGTCGGAAGAAGAGAAAGCCCATTTAAGAAGCACATAGTGATTCACATGCATAGAGCATATAGAAGAACACATACAATACAAAGCGTTTAACGTGCTACTTTAGTTACGATGGTATTTGAGAAACTAGTAAATTACAGACTTTAATGACAAAATAAACTACGTGATTAAAGTAGAAATTTCGAGATTAAAGTTACGTGCTTTTTTCCCACTGTGTGCTTTTTTTTTATTTTCTCTGTACCTGTGGTCCACCAGGCTGGCACCGATAGCTGAACCCGACACAGACACACGTGGGACACAAGTTCAATACACACTAGGTTTATTTTCTCTTTTTCCCATGTGGGAAATGCCTTCCCCGTTCTCCATAAGTATGACACAGTCCAAGCACAGCACAAACAATTACTCCCTTCTTTTACAGTAATCCCTCGCTGTATCGCTCTTCGCCTTTCGCGGCTTCACTCTATCGCGGATTTTATATGTAAGCATATTTAAATATATATCGCGGATTTTTTGCTGATTCGCAGATTTCTGCGGACAATGGGTCTTTTAATTTCTTGTACATGCTTCCTCAGTTGGTTTGCCCAGTTGATTTCATACAAGGGACGCTATTGGCAGATGGCTGAGAAGCTACCCAACTTACTTTTCTCTCTCTCTCTCTTGCGCTGACTTTCTCTGATCCTGATGTAGGGGGATTGAGCAGGGGGGCTGTTCGCACACCTAGACGATACGGACGCTCGTCTAAAAATGCTGAAAGATTATCTTCACGTTGCTACCTTCTGTGCAGCTACTTCGTGAAGCGACATGCTGCACGGTGCTTCACATACTTAAAAGCACGAAGGGCACGTATTGATTTTCGATTGTTTGTTTTTCTCTGTCTCTCTCTATCTCTCTCTCTTTCTCTGCTCCTGACGGAGGGGGTGTGAGCTGCCGCCTTCAACAGCTTTGTGCCGCGGTGCTTCGCATACTTAAAAGCCAAACAGCCCTATTGATTTGTTTGCTTTTCTCTATCTCTCTGACATTATCTGCTCCTGACGCGCACTCCTTTGAAGAGGAAGATATGTTTGCATTCTTTTAATTGTGAGACGGAACTGTCATCTCTGTCTTGTCATGGAGCACAGTTTAAACTTTTGAAAAAGAGACAAATGTTTGTTTGCAGTGTTTGAATAATGTTCCTGTCTCTCTACAACCTCCTGTGTTTCTGCGAAAATCTGTTACCCAAGCATGACAATATAAAAATAACCATATAAACATATGGTTTCTACTTCGCGGATTTTCTTATTTCGCGGGTGGCTCCGGAACGCAACCCCCGCGATGGAGGAGGGATTACTGTACTCTTTTCTTTCTCTACTCCTTCAGTCCTCGGGTCAAGCTTTGTCGCTCCTCCTCCCGACTCTGGCTCCCCGAGTAGTGGCTGCTGGCTCCTTTTATAATGCACCTGGAAGTGCTCCAGGTGCTTGATTACTCGTTTACAACACCATGTGTAACTAATCCGCAGCTGGTCTTGTTTTGGTTTTGTGTTTCCCCTCAGTTTGCTCAGCTGACTGTCTGATTGCCTGGAAATGAACATCTCGACCTCCTTTAATTAATGATGTGCACTGCTTCACACAACACATACACGTGGTTACTTGTACATTATATTGCTGCTCAACGGTCTAATATAAGAGTGACCACTAGCTTAAATCTCTGGGAACAACCATCAGCAAGCTCGTTTCACTTTAATACATGATGCTTACTCAGAAAATGTAAATATACACATGTGACATCCTTAAACTTGTGGGGGTCTTAATGTAGTCCTGCTGTAACTCATTTACCAATTACACATCCAACAGGGAGTGCATGCACCCTGGGATGGGGTTCGTTAGAGATTGCAGCCATTACTAATCCAACAATATGCATAAAGTATCAGCAACGCTAAAGGAAAATTATCCTATCTTCTGTTTAATGTAGACTAAACACTCACAAGAATATAATACTCGAAGGAGAGCTATACTTGGCCAAAGAGTGATACAGTTGGGGTTTTCTGCAATCAATGCTTGTCCAACTTCAAGACAGAGTGTGGGAAAGCATGTTGTCCCAGGCACGGGCAGGAACGACGTCTTCCATCAATCCATAGGTGAGCTCTGCTGTTCTGAGCAATGTCTGAGCATTTATAAGTTTCCTAAAAGTTCAAAAGTATGAAACATGATCATGCAAGCTCCATACATTCTGGTTTGCTGGTTCATTACTCACAGAAAATAGAACAGCCACTTTAAATCAGAAGTTGGACTTTTGGGTCACTGCACACTTCTTCTTTCCCTTAATATCCTGTCTTGGCAGTGAACAGTTGTTTGTTGATTGTCTTCTTGTCATATTGCTAACATAGTGAATTTGTCTCCCCCCTTGGTCAGCCAGCTTGCGTTGTGTATTATGTGAGAGACACATGTCTATTTCTGTTAGCTGTCTTACCTAAATGTGTCTGGTTTCTGTTCATATGAATAAAATCACATACAATGAAATAAACTTTACAGATCACAGTCACATATTGTAAACATTGACTACAACAGATAATACAGAAGAGCAGATATTTGTCATTTATTATTGTGCCCAATTTTTCCTAATCACCAAATTAATCTAACACTCACCAAAGCATGTGAAATACCTAGTCAGATGCGGGACAATATTCCTAAAGAATGAAAAATCTCATAGCAGATCTGGATATCATCCGCAAAGACACCTCACCTCCACAACACTCTGAAGGAATATGATATGAAAGAAACTGGCAGTATCTTTCAATGCACACCTTCTAAACTGGTGGCTGAGCGATTTCTTAATTATGGACACTGACTCTGCAGTCAATGGGTAAATGTATGTTTTTCTATTTCTTATTATGCATTACAAATATGATCGTGCATTGCTTGTCTTTTTCTGTGACATTGAGTTAAGTATATTTAATTCAGAATCACACTATACTTCACTCCATATATAAATACAACATATAGTTTCCAGATTTTCCATGACATATCTGTGCTTTTTCATGATCATAACAGTCTCTCTGGTGCATGTGGAATTCATTGTAAAACACTGCTTACCATACCAAATCTGTTAAACCTGTTCACTAGGTGGTCTAAATTAGTGTGCAACTTTGCTCCCCTTCTTGGACTCGTGTTCTTTTCCACATAATTGCAGCACAGCGATAAATCTGAAATTTAGTCTTGTTACCATAAGTACATACTAAGACCTGATCAGCATGGCATCATCCCAAGCGTATGGCACACTGCAACAGACCCATTATGACCCACTAAGCCTATAAGAGGATCATATTTTGGAAACGGGTTAAAAAAGTGTCACAGAAAGCAATGGCCTGTGCTACACAACTGCTGTTGAGATGGTTTATGCCTTCCCTTTCACTGTGCTGCATGATAATATCTCTTCCAATGGGGAATTGGATGTTAAGGGCAAATTCAGCAGGGTTAAAAAGATGATTTAAAATTATTAATGGGTTATTCAAAACACCTGCCAGTTTATGTTTGTTTAATATTTGGGAAGCAGCAGGACAGGAACCAACTCTCAACAAAATAATAACACAGAAAATCACAATTCAAAACATCGAACAAAAAACATAAAAAACATAGTGAAAAACATTTCAACAACTTCACAAAAAACTAGTGACATAACCAGTAACAACACAGTATTTATACTGCCACATCTAGTAAGATTTCAGTTTGAATTATTTTATTTTTATCACCATGAAGAACGGGTCATGGAATGCCATTCTTTGCTGACTTGTTACAGAAATATACAAATTACACAACGTCTAAATTCCCTTCTGTACTCCTTGTTCATGTTATGATTTGAAATTATTTTTAAGTTTTTCTTGGATTTTGCTGAGGCTAGAAAATTCATCTTGGTGTCATTTTGTGAGTTTTAGTATCCAAAGAATCGAATTCTGTTTTGAGAATATTATCTTAGAGAATCTATTTTGAAGTTGATAATTTTGTACAATCTTTTCCAATGCCATTTTGGTTTGATGTTGGACACTGCTGTTTTGTGGATTCTCCCATGATGAACCTGGGCTGCACCGGTTGTGATGTTGTTCGGGCATTGGTATAATGATTCCGAAAAACAGCTATTTTCATCTGAGCTTGAACATAACCTTGCTACTTATTTTCCTCAATTTTCTGATAACTGGTTATTGAATGAAAGCTCTGCCTTTTGATTTGGTATTGATGACTCTCTTTTTGAGGGATCACACTCCACAGCCTCCCTGGAAAAGTCTATTCAGGGGTTCTGGAGAGGAGGGTCCGTCGGATAGTTGAACCTCGGATTCAGGAGGAACAGTGTGGTTTTCATCCTGGTCGCGGAACAGTGGATCAGCTCTACACCCTTAG
Source organism: Erpetoichthys calabaricus (assembly GCF_900747795.2). Taxonomy (NCBI): domain Eukaryota; kingdom Metazoa; phylum Chordata; class Cladistia; order Polypteriformes; family Polypteridae; genus Erpetoichthys; species Erpetoichthys calabaricus. The sequence continues at coordinate 244,643,771 of NC_041395.2, read as the reverse complement.
CAGAATCCTGGAGGGTGCATGGGAGTTCGCCCAACCAGTCTATATGTGTTTTGTGGACTTGGAAAAGGCGTTCGACTGTGTCCCTCGGGGAATCCCGTGGGGGGTGCTCCAGGAGTATGGGGTACTGGACCCCCTGATAAGGGCTGTTTGGTCCCTGTACAACCGGTGTCAGAGCTTGGTCCGCATTGCCGGCAGTAAGTCGAACCCGTTTCCAGTGAGAGTTGGACTCCGCCAGGGCTGCCCTTTGTCACAGATTCTGTTCATAACTTTTATGGACAGAATTTCTAGGCACAGCCAGGGTGTTGAGGGGGTCCGGTTTGGTGGACTCAGGATTGGGTCACTGCTTTTTGCAGATGATGTTGTCCTGTTTGCTTCATCAGGCCGTGATCTTCAGCTCTCTCTGGATCGGTTCACAGCTGAGTGTGAAGAGGCTGGGATGGGAATCAGGACCTCCAAATCCGAGACCATGGTCCTCAGCTGGAAAAGGGTGGAGTGCCCTCTCAGGGTTGGGAGCGAGATCCTGCCTCAAGTGGAGGAGTTCAAGTATCTCGGGGTCTTGTTCATGAGTGAGGGAAGAATGGAGCGTGAGATCGACAGGCGGATCGGTGCAGCGTCCACAGTGATGCGGGCTCTGAATCGGATTGTCGTGGTGAAAAAGGAGCTGAGCCGTAAGGCAAAGCTCTCAATTTACCAGTCGATCTATGTTCCTACCCTCACCTATGGTCATGAGCTATGGGTAGTGATCGAAAGAACGAGATCGCGAATACAAGCGGCTGAAATGAGTTTCCTCCGCAGGGTGTCTGGGCTCTCCCTTAAAGATAGGGTGAGAAGCTTAGTCATCCGGGAGGGGCTCAGAGTAGAGCCGCTGCTCCTCCGCATCAAGAGGAGTCAGATGAGGTGGCTCAGGCATCTGATCAGGATGCCTCCAGGATGCCTCCCTGGTGAGGTGTTCCGGGCACGTCCAACCGGGAGGAGGCCCCGGGGAAGACCCAGGACACGCTGGAGGGACTATGTCTCCCGGCTGGCCTAGGAACACCTCGGGATTCTCCCAGAAGAGCTAGAAGAAGTGGTCGGGGAGAGGGAAGTCTGGGTATCTCTGCTCAAGCTGCTGCCCCCGTGACCCGACCTTGGATAAGCGGAAGAGGATGGATGGATGGACTCTCTTTTTGACTTCCAGTTTTGAAATTAGCTTGCTTTTGACCCCATTCTTATTCCTGATCCTGACTCAATGCTTTTTCTTGGTCTGTCTGCCTTTTTAGTCAGAACATTTTACCTCTGACTGTGTGTCCAGACACAACTCCAACTACATTATTAAATTTATTGATGGCAAACAATGCTGATGATCTACAGCTGTTAATACATACTAAAATTAATTTTTCCTTTTTATCTGCACTGTGCTTTACTGAAACCTGGCTGAATGACTGTATTTCCAACTCTGCACTGGACTTACCCGACTTCACGCTGTACTTAGTGGACTGCGTTACTGAACTTTATAACAAAACAAAGTGTCAAATCAAAACAAAGGAGGAGTGTGTTTCTGCAACAATAAAGTCAGTGTAACGATGTGACAGTTATTTTTAAATCTTGCTCTTCTGACCTTATCGTGCAGGTTTTCCTCAGTAATTCTAGCTGGGGTTTTCATTTTACAAGTGCATTGGTGACTCATTGATGAAATTACTGAGATTTAAAAAGACAACCTGGATTTGCAAATCGTTATTTTGGGTTATTTTAACCAGGTCATCCCTTCCTAAATATGAACAGCAAATAAAATGCCCTACCATAGGTGGAAATATTCTAGATCACTGCTATGCAGCTATTAATGATGCTTATCATGCCTTCTCCTATGCCCCCCCCCCCTAATTCTGACCATTCTATGATCCACCTTATTCCTGCTTACAAAATCAAGCTGAAAACTGTAAAGCCAGTCAAAAAAACAGTTAAAAAGTGGAGCAGTGAGGCAACAGTGAGTTTCAGGACTGCTTTACCTCTACAGACTGAATTGCCATCAAAGCTGCCACCTCAAACATACACAAATACACAGATGCTATAACTTTATATATTAGTTTTTCTAAAGATATTTGTATTCCAACAGAAACAATTTTTAAGTTTAGCAATTGTGAGCCACCAGGGTGCGTACAGCCACCCTAACCTGGACACAGACAGGCAGGAGACAGATTTTGCCACACAACACCTGTTTATTTACAATTGGAGAACGTTTCACCCTGCTCCCCACAGCACAGTACCCCAATCATCTGACAGCACAATAGACAGTTCAGTCCCTTCCTTGCCGCCAGTCCACCTGCCTCCACTCCTTCACAGGCTTCATCCTCTTCCTCCCGACTCTGGCCCTCGAATGGTGGGGACTGGCCCCTTTTATAGGGCACCCAGAAGGACTGCAGGTGCCTAAGGAGCTTCTTCCACCCACACTTCTGGGTGTGGTGGAAGTGTGACCAAATAAGGCCCTGGGAAGGTCCATGAGCCCCCTGGCAGTGGCCACAGGTTCCAACAGGGTTGAGCTCCCATGCTTATGTCCTGTGGCCTTGCTGGAAACTAGGGGGGCTGCCCTCTGTCGGCCTGGGGGAGAAACTTCACCTTGTAAAACACTTTGAGCTACATCATTTGTATGAAAACGTGCTATATAAATAAATGTTGTTATTGTCGTATCTTTTTTGTTTCCTATTTATCTGTGCAGATTCTTCACACTTTTTTTCATCAAGAAGAAAGAAATGCCATGTGAATAGTAAGAAATCTTTTGTTATTATTATATCACAGGGTCTTGTTGTCTTGCGAGCTCGTTTAAGGCTTGTTTTGAGATTGTAGATTGGTGCATAAGTAATTTGCATGCATAAGTATTACCAGTGCACAGGGGTCAGTGTTATATCTGATGGCAATACATGTTATGGTCACCTAATGTACCCCTCAACTGAAGATCCAATTCTCACAGTAGGCATGTATGAAAGTTTTGTGCATGGTTTCTGTAGGTCTGTGATGTCACACTGGCCTCACAAAGCTTTATGGGCCTCTGAGAAAAAAATGTTCATGTAAGCCAGCCACCTGGTGAATTTCTTAAGTATATATCTCTGCAACCTGCAGCCTCCATTCTGGAGCTTCAAGTAGGTGGAGTTGACTGCATTGGGTGTTCCAATTTGATGGAGTTAACACCAATGGGCACCAAAAGACCTCCAGAGACCAGCCTGGTTACGCTATAGTTTAGATTGGGGTTTTGGGAGGGTTATCTGATTCAAATAATGCCAAGTACTGTTGAGTAAGTTAACAGCAACAACTTTGAGGTCCGGGATGCATCTTCCAGGATGCAGAGATATGTGACTCAAATTTCCAGAAAAAGATTCCACGAATAAGGTCACCAGTGAACACAGCATATTTGCTGTGAAAATGCTTTAGCAAATTTCACCAATAAACACTAGTGAAGAACTCTAGGAAATAATGAGGGTCTCTACATCCACTGACATCAAAATACCTATATAATAGCTAGTTATATATTTTGGAGATTCAGTCATTACAATTGCACTAATTTAGCCCATTCACACAACTTCAGTAATTCCACAGACATGTTAGGAAATTTGAAATATCTTCACAAACATTTTCAAATAATGTGGAAAAAAAATTATTTACTAATTGAACCACTGTCTAGTATGGAAGTTGTTCATTTTCTGCACATGAGGCATTATTTAATGGAGGTGAACATAACCACAAAAGACCTTTTACCAGCTGAGAGCATTTTGCAGATTCTGTTGTGCTTCAATATTGCCAGAACGTATTCAAGGAATAAAGTCTGCTGGTCATACTCATTTTCTATCCAGGATTTTGGTATGCAGTTTAGGGACCTAAATCTCTACTTGTCCAGACTGAAAAACAGCTTAAATAATAAATAATAAGACTTCCAAATGACACCTCATAATACTCAACACTGGGCTGTCTTGACTGTTTCATTTTTCTATACGTACATTTACAGCAGAAAGTCTGTCAAACATCTGAAGATATTATATTGCTGTTGATGTTTAATTACTATTTCTTAATTACTTTTGTTTGTGAAGCAATATGAAAACATTGGTGGAAGGAAGGATGCTGTGCATATCACAATAAAATAAACGTTATTGCACTCAATGCAAGAGCACATTCTATTCTACAGACACTTGTCCAAGATTTAATAAAAAAAATTACTTTATTCTAGTGTCATTCACTCTAAATTTTCAATGTCTGCCTGTGACTGTTTCATTAATATTAATAGCATCAGCCATAAAACTCATCACGTACTACAAAAACATCAAGAACATTTCTTAAAAGTGCTTTTATATTAAATGGCCTTAAAACAGAATTGTATATCGAAGTGAATGGAAAAAGAAAAAATGAAAACAAACAATCTTGGTAACAGATTTTCAGTGGCTTTGAGAACATTACTTTGAATTTCATGAGAAAATATGCTGGAAAAGCTATTTGTATCCTAAATAGTTGTATATCCCATGAAGCTAGAATAAAGTGTATTTTTAACCAGCTGTCTAAGGCATCATTTGTTCACTCTGCACGCAGAGATTAAGCCTACATAATTATTTTGTATAGGTTTTAGGAACTTCTTAAAAGAATTACAGGTAAAAGCAGAACATAATTGGATTGCAAAGTTATGTGTTTTGTGGTGTAAAGTACTTTTGTTAACTTTTAATTTAACACAAAAATTGAAAATCCAATAAGGTCAAATAATATTTATTATAACATATATTCTTAAATAAATTATTGTATAAAGGTGAATGTATGATCCTTACACATGCCTTTGTTAGTGTTTGTATATAGTGACAGACTTAATCAGCTCCGAATTATAGAATAATAAATTCTGGGTTTAAATATTTTTGTTTGGTATTTTGGAAGTTAAAATATTTTATCACAATTGTGTTATACATTTATTTGCTTTGGAAAGTTGAGTTAAGTGAGGACCTTTGAAGACCAAAGTTACGAGTTTGTGTTGCCCACTTTTCCAAGGATCACTTCTTGTAGCCATAAGAAAAAAGGAATGAATGTCACAGCCCTAGTAGGGCTAAGTATAGAAATACAGCTATAGGGTTTTCGGAAATGTCATTTGTAAATTAAATAAAGACAAGGGTATATAATATGTAAGTGATATGAAATTGATAGAAGCTCCCCTAATAATAAATACAAAGACATTTGTCCTTGGTGGCATTATTTTACATTTTCCACAAGTAATCAGTCTGACTATAGCTACAGGCTGTTCTCTTGTTCTCTTGTCTGTGTTGAATTGTATCTTTTCATCATTTTCATTAAGCTCATATACAGTATGCCGTATTCAATACTCAGAAATATTGATTTGTCTTAATCCTTAGTAAATTAAAATTTCAGCCAAACATTAGTGTAGTGGGCAGTAGGAAATGGCAGAGTAACACCAGTTTTATAAAAACTTCTTTATATAAATGTATCTCTTTCTGATATGTGTACAATCTTAAGAAATGAATGAGAGCCTATCAACATTTTCTGTTTTGAAGCGTACATATTTCATTTGTTTAAGGCATTTGCTTCAGGTTTTTTCTGATATCTCATTGACTATGACTTTAAGCTTCTTGGAAACACGCCTTTTCATATAATGTGCAATTATTTTTCACAAGTGGTGAGTTTCCCGGACTAATTAAAATATATCAATTATGTAAACATTAATTCACAAAATTGACTTACAGCAAAGTAGTACTTAAATATAATGGAATATAGAAAATCAAAATGTATGTTTACAATATTTTCAGGCAAAAACTGACATTCACTGCTTAGAGAGATCATTGACAAGCCTTGAAGTCCTTATTTCACTGTCTATTCCATATAATCAAGATGTACAGATTAAAGATTTAGGATCATTATATACTACTAATGTCTACTTTAATGTTTTTTCATATCATGGTTCTGAAATAATTGTAGTAGCTGTCCTTAGGCTTTCCTATACTGTATGTGTTTGTATTCTCTTTGTAACATATCAACAGAAATTGGACGTAGTATTTAAGATAATACATCAGAGATTCAGCACTCCACACCAAGAATTATATAAACATCCTATTATCTTTTTTAGGCTTCTTCTTTACATTGTCATGTTGTAGGCATGAGCCTCTGGTTCATCTTATAAGATCTATTGCACCTTCTAGCTCAAGGCATAATTCATAAATCAATAAAAAATCTGACCTTTTACTAAATAATTAAATTATTTGAATAAACATTCTATTCTTGATAAGTAGTAGTCAGGTTTTAAAACGAAACATTATACAGAAACTGCACTGCTTAAAATACAGTGGAACCTCGGGTCACGAATGTCTCAGACCACGTACAAATCGGGTTATGACCAAAAAGTTGGCCAAACTTTTGCATCTGTTCATGATCACACACTCACGTGACGAACAAGCCAGTTTCCCTTCCGGTTCGTTCACGCTGAAGATTTCCGCACGAGTTCAGTCTCTCCCTGTGCATTCCCTGTGCAGCGAGCGAGAGAGAGAGAGAGAGAGAGCTGGCCACCTAAGGCAGAGAAGGCAGTTAAAGAATGCACCGGCTTGTTTTTAAAGAGACTGATTCGAGCATTTGTTTTAACTACGTTGTATTTAATAAAGACTTTTTACTATTGGATTTTAACCTCCACTTCACTTCTGTTTACAGCGATTGGTTCGTAGCGTGCATTGTTGCAATGTTACTTTTCTTGGTTGTTTATTAAATTACGGATTTTTCAAATGTTCATGTTTTTCCCTGTGCTTAAAACTCATTAAAGAAAAGTGTTTACAGCGAGTGGTTCGTAAGGCTATAGCATGAATTCTTGCAGTGTTACTTTTCTCTGTTCAAGGTTTTCTCAGTGTTATTCAATGTTTTTATACTTAGTTTACTATTACGCTGTGCATTCTATGGTATGATTAACTATTTTTGCGCTTAAAAATCTTTAAAAAAATATACTTACATACAGTTTGTACGGTCTGGAACGGATTACTTGTATTTACATACAATCCTATGGGGGAAATTACTTCGGGACACGACCAAATCGGATTATGACCAGAGTTGTGGAACGAATTACGGTCGTGACCCGAGGTTCCACTGTAGTAAACTTACTGGTTAATACTGGCACAGGCCACATATCTGTTCTTGTTCTCTTAGACCTAAGCACAGCATTTGACACCATGGAGTCTATAAGTCTTATAAATAGCCTTAGACAATAGGTGGGTATTTCTGGTCTTGTCTTAAATTGGTTTCAGTCTTATTTAACAGGTAAAAAATTCTTAGTTAATTGTTGTGATTATAGTTTTCTACATCCATGATATTGTATATGGTGTACCACAAGGATCTATTCTGGGCCCACTGCTTTTTTCAATCTACATACTTCCATTATGCCAAATGTATAAAAACACTAACATAACTATAAAGATGACATACAGATTTACATATCCATAGTACAAGATGACCCCAATGCTCTTCCCTCTCTGATCCAATGCATGTCTTGTATTTCTGAATAGATCAGAATTTTCTTAAGCTAAATAACAATAAAATGGAAATCTTAGTGGTTGGCAAAAATGAAAATAATGAGGGTATTAAAAATAAATGTGATATCTTAGGGGTGCCACAGTGGCACAGTGGGTAGCGCTGCTACCTCACAGTTAGGAGACCTGGGTTAGCTTCCCAGGTCCTCCCTGCGTGGAGTTTGCATGTTCTCCCCGTGTCTGTGTGGGTTTTCTCCGGGTACTCTGGTTTCCTCCCACAGTCCAAAGACATGCAGGCTAGGTGCATTGGCGATCCTAAATTGTCCCTAGTGTGTGCTTGGAGTGTGTGTGTTTGCGCACGCCCTGCGGTGGGCTGGCGCCCTGCCCAGGGTTTGTTTCCTGCCTTGCGCCCTGTGTTGGCTGGGATTGGCTTCAGCAGACCCCCGTGATCCTGTAGTTAGAATATAGCGGGTTGGATAATGGATGGATGGATGATATCTTAGCATTAAAAGTCAAGGTGGAGGTAAAGCATTTAGGCATAATCATGGACTCTGACCCACATCACACATTAACCATGTTACTGGGACTCCATTTTTCACTTTGGGAGCCTAACAAATGTTAGACCACTTTAAACAATGCAAGATGCTAAGAAATTTAATAATACTTTAGTTTTTAGTCAAGTAGATTGTAGTAATGCGCTCCTACCAGTGCTTCCTAAAAAAGACCAAAGCATAGAACTAAAGCATAGAGAGAAGTGTGCACATTGCAACAGGTACACATGTCGTAAATGTAGGAAGGATGGTCCTTGTGTGTGTGTGAACTGTTAACATTTGAATTTGATGATTGCCTATAACTCACACATTATATAGTTTATGCCAACATTTTGTCATTTACTACTAAAATATGAAAACGTTACTGTTTTAACAATGTGTTTACACAGATTATTGTAGAAATGGAACACACATGAAATGCATGTGTTCCAAATAACGATCTATTACTTCCACTCTAAAACTCCAGCACTTCACTCCCAGATAATTAAGGCGTGAGCTGGGAGAACTTTCTACACGGTCTGTGGTGGTGGGGGATGGAATAGCAGGCTGCTTGTTGCTTGTCTTTATTGGCACATTTACAGGACAAAAGACGCTGACGGAGAGGTGCAATGGGATTTAAGGTGGGCCGGATCTACAAGTTTTTTTCGTGGCTCTGATAATTCTAGTGTTAAAGGATAAGTTTGGTATTGCTCAAACTGTGGTTATGTGCACAATCATGATGTCCATGATTGTATAGTCACACATCTGTGCTTCAGGAGTGTCTAACATGTATTAGTAGAAGGAAACATGGAGGGAATGAATGAGAATGTGACACAATCACTTACCTAGTTTCTGTTTCCTTTAGAATTGAGGAGAAAACACTTTCAGTTCCGGTCTCACTAGCCCCACCTGTTTTGCTTCGGCAGGTATTTAAATTGAAAGCTTCCTGGAAGTCTTCCTTCATTTGGGGCCAGCTTCTGCAAGAAGACACACATGTCTTCAAAAGCTTGTATCAACTCAAGAAGCCTTACTGACTCACTCTGGGGTTGGCAAAATTTTTTAATTTATTTCTTGCAGACATTAAATGGGGTGTCAACTTGAGTCCCAATTCTTTTCCTGTTTGTTCTTGATTATTTGACTATAGTAACTTGCCGCATTGCATTATTCTAAAATTAATAATTTTTTATGAACTAAAAAAATGTCATTCTTGTTCTCTTGAAAACAAAAGCCATACAATTTGCTCAATATGTCTATTTCTCAAGCCAAGAGTGTTATCCAGTATTGAACTGTCTTGAGATAGCACACATATTGTAAAATAGTGTATCCCCGTTGTTTAAGCATCTCACTGCTTATTTCCCTTCTCTTTCAGTGCTAGGCATGTTAATCACTAGCATATACTTTTTACCTTCTAAAGTTCTCTTCTACTGACATTATTGAAGGTTGGTGCCCAGACGTGAACTGCTGTCTCTTGTTTGTAGATGTTAATCACCGACAGTCTTTCACTATGTGCAATGAAACAAAATCTCCAAATCTGAGAAACTGTAAGTGCTTTGCTTATTTCAGTCATGGATTGTGGAAAGCATCTGCAACAGAGGGTCATGTGTGGATACATGGATATTGATGCAGAATTCCATATTAACATGGGACAGCACTAGCAGCAGTGTTTGGTAAAGTTATAATATTTATTGAAAATAATTAAAGCTGATTTAAAATTGCTACAAGTATAACATAGAGCTATCTCATCATATTATGGGCTTAAATAAATGTATACTGAGAAGAAATAGTGAAAATTGCTAATATTCTTTTATTATCATAGCTTCAGCAGGAGTGACTCAGCATGATAATTGTTTTGTTGTACCTCAAGCTACTTCAGCATGGTTTAGTTCTACTGCAAAATCTGCCTTTTTCATTCCCCCAGTAGTTTTTTGATAGTACGTACCATGCCACAGAAAAATGCCAAATGGTGGTTGGCTTTGTCATCTTAGTAGCAACATGCAGGTGACTTTGGCTCTTTCAAAAATCTAAAGCTTTAATAAATATTGCATTGTGGTATGATCTGTTGAGATTTGTTGTTGCGTACAAAGGATAGTGGAACTCTTACATGCATGCTTGACCAACACGCACCAAACAACCACTCGGCATGAATCTCATTTCACAAGCTATGTAAAATACAGGGTGCCCACAAAAACACTCCTTGATTTTAAATGGTTACAAAATCAAAAATTTATTGGAATATTCTCTCACCTTTGAGGCTACAGTTTCATCAACTTATAAAGTTTCATATGGTACCTGTTGATTACATACACTCAATGTGCACCCCACCTGTTACTTGGCAAACATCGATGCGATAATCAAGCTCGGACCAGACTCTCTGAAGCAATTCCGGTATGATCACGTTTACAGCTTCAGTGATGCATTCCTGCAGATCATCCATAGTTGCGGGTAATGGAGGTATGTACACTCTGTCTTTCACGTACCCCGAAAAGGAAAAAGTCATAAATAGTAATGTTCGGTGATCTCGGGGGCCACTTGGTCATTTTGTCCAGTGTAAACAATCCATCTGTTTGGCAGGTGCTCGTTGAGAAATGCGAGATGCCAGTGCGGTGGTGGCCCATGTTGTTGAAAAAGGTAGTCACCTACCTCATTAAATTGTGGAAAAGAAGAAATGTTTTGAGCTAATGTATTTGCTGTCATCTTATTTATAAACATATTCCAATAAAGTTTTGATTTTGTAACCATTTAAAATCAAGGAGTGTTTTTGTGGGCACCCTGTATAACAACTCAGAATGTAATAGGAGAAAAGTGATCCCTGCCACAGTCTCCCCACCCTGTGGCTTATGCAGTTCATGAATTACTGGGAATGACATTACAACATTTTTCAAACACTTGGTAGTAATCAGCACATCCTGCACCAGTTTCCACTTGGAGAAAAGACGACATAGAGTGGATGGGCAATTTGTGGATGAAGAGCGCAATGCTGGGAGGCAGCACACTCACAGACACAGAAGACCCGGTGATTAATAAAAATGTGACAGACATTTTTCTTTGCTTAATGCTAACACACACCTGAGATTGCACTGTGGCAGAAATATTGGTTAAGTGGGATAGAAAAATACAATATGGAACTTGACTGAATATGATTGATTGCACATCTGCCATCAAACCACTACAATTCAGTATGTGCACCAAAAATATATATAAATATAATGTATATGAATTGAGCAGACACAGCAGAGGGAAAAAATAAGATACGAATATGCATGTGCAGCCGATGCTGTTGCATGTTTTGAATCATATACTGTTACAATATTTGACAGAAGATGTGTAGGATTGGAATAGCACACTGGCAACTCTGCCGCTATATTAGACACTAAGGATACTTTTGTGTTACAGAGAAACATAAAACTCCAACCACAACAGCTTCTGGGTGCAGATAAGCGTGCAGGAAACGTATCTTTACATCAAGAGAATAGCACCAAGATTCCATGCTAAAATTCATTACTTTCAGCTTACTTTACTGTCGCAAGCACACCTCAGAAATGTAGAAGGCACATTTCCTAAATCTAAACTTTTGCTGGTACAAAGTTGACATTTGGTACAGTTTAAGCTTTTTGCTGAAACAAACATGCCTCTTGAACTTCATTTTAAAATGCAAGAACTGGCTAGGTTTTTTTTTTTCAAATTTATAGATATAGCTTCACTTTAGAATAAACTTTGTGTGACAGATTGTTATATTGTGAAAAAATACTGAACTTATCCTTTAAAGTCCAAAAAACAAAATCAAAATAATACAATAAAATAAATGAAAGCAAAGAAAAATACTGAGTAAGCATAATCATGCGGTAAAGTCCCCAAAGGGAAAGCTGCATTTACTTATTAGAAATCTCTGCTTCCAGAGGCAGCATTTTCCAGATACATCAATAACAATGACTGCAAGAAAGTAAGAAGATAATATATTGCAGCTTAAAAAATAAATATTTTATTGTGATGGATTCTAATGAGCCTAACGAAAGAAACATAATTAGCTTAATATTAAAAAAAAATTACTTACTAAAACTTTCATCAAAAAAGTGTTTCCCATTCTGATGCAAATTACACATCATTTATATATTTTGACAAAATGCAATCATTTTTAGAAATGAAGTTAAAAATTATGAAATCAGAAATTAAATTTAAAAAAATTCATGTTGCCTCATAAAATTCAGAAAATATAAATACGATTGAGTTATAAACTGCTTTCACAGTCCAGTGTAAAAATAAAGATATAATGTTGCTCGATATTTAATTTATCTAGATTGGTAATGAACCTCATGAGGTTCATGCTATACTGACTAATTCGTACAATTTCTGAACTCCGAACATATTGGATTTCATGTAAATTGTTCATGCATTATAATTTTAATTATGAAAACATTACAGTTCTGCAATTCATAATATGTCAGTAACTTTTTTAGTACACTTCTTGACATGAAACAAAATGCAACCACCAAACAACTAACATTACTGCACAAACAGACTATGCACAAATATTCAATATATAAAAAATACATACAACATCTTAACATAGGGTTGCTACCTTTAATGTAAAGAAGTAAGATATGACAAGGTGTGATGCTGTAATATATAAAGCTTTATTGAAGATAATATATGGGCATTGCGGGGGAGTCCCCCTTGTAGTTTTCACTCAAGTTGTTTAAAGCAGAACGTGTACGAAAATATGAAACAAATCATGTTCTGTATCTGTTCAGTATGGAACTACAGGACAGTTCTCAGCTTTTATAGGACGGTCGGCAACCCTAACTTGACATGTTTACAAAATTTTCAAGAAATATAAAAAATTAAAGGAATATTAGATTATTTGACCCTTCACTTCAAAATAAATGTTAATATGTTCAGGAACTTAATTGACTGAAGTAACAAAAATAAAACATACAGTGCATATTAGTGGTATTCCGATACAGCACTTGAACAAATGTCATGCTGTGGAAATAAGCAAGCAATAATTAGGACCATTTGGAAAATTACAGTGAAATATGGAATAGTTTGATTTTAATACCCTAAAATTTTACATATTTAAATTCTAAATAAAAAAAACAACTAATTTTACTTGCAGTGTAATCTATTGGATGGCATACTTACATAGAGTTAGCACTTCAGCCTCATAGGTCCAGATGACTGTGTTTAAATCCAAGCCTCTGTTCTCCTGGTATCTGAAGGTTTTTTCACTTGGACTGACTATTTTCCTCCAACAAGTTAAGGAGTATTTGTAAAGTGTTGCTATATACATGAGTATGAGTGTGGACTGACGCCTTGTCCGAGGTTGATTCTTGCCTTGTTACCAGGATTAGCCATTTGAACCTGAACTGAAATAAACAGGATTAGTAATAAACCAATGAAAGAACAGTGGTAAAAAAAAACATAAAAAGGTATATTATTTCAAATTATTATACAGCTGAAATGATGTTTAATTGGTTTTATATTTATTCCCTGTGACTGACAGACTGATGTCATTCCACCCAGGATGGCTTTCTGCCTTATAGTCTGACTTCACTTGATGGTATAAAGAGAAAAGTGGATAAGAACCATAAATCACCAGATGTTATTAATATTTTTTACCATTTAGGAGCATAGTATTTATTTGTGTTTTATACGTGTTATCTTGAAAGATTACATGTAGTTTGGTTTATTAGTACTTGCTTATCTCAGGTAGGTGATACAATAGGTAAAAATCTGTTCAAGGTACTACAAGCCATGCATTAGATGATGAAATACAGAAATTGCTTACTTAGGCTCAATTCCCTTGTTATGGCAATTCTTGTTATACTTTGGGATTAAAATGTGAATACAAAACTCTGTTCTAATGAGATGTAAACAAGTGTAGGCGGCTTTTTCTTTGTTTTCTTGTGCAGTGGATAAAAAATAAATTCTAATCAAAAGGACAGAGAAGTAAATAACTAACTACAAAAATAACCAATGAATATTCATATTTATCTTTTTTCTTTCCAGTCCATTCCTCCACTACTTTTTCTTTTCTATTTTTAACCCAATTAGCAGATCTTGAATTCCTGGATCCAGATCTACCGTGCAAATTAAATCTTGAATTAAAAAAAGAAGCTAATTATATAATAAGTAGAAATTGTAGATTTTCTTACTTACTTATCATTTTAGTAACTTTCTATGGTAGTAATTACAATTTAAAATAACTGATGAAATGAGATCTGCAAAACTTACCCGAAGTGTACACATTTATTTCACATTTTTATCTATTTTGTCTGTATAATTATTTCAGAAACCATTTTGCTTTTGTCACATAATGGCTCCAGAATCTCCTGCCAGCCTAGTAGTCCACACACACCAACCTCATGGTGAAATTCAGGCCAGAAAACCAAATTAACAAAAATAACCCCATTCATTCCCCCCACCTAACACTCCCTACACAAACTCTGATGTAAGACCACAAAGGAGACTGACAGCAATGGTCTACAAAACAAAAAAGGGGAAAAAGGAGACAAATAATGATAATAGAATAGATTGATAGATTGAGAAGGAACATTATTCATTCTAGTAGTGGGCATTTCTAAATTAATTAAATTTAAAAAATGAAACAACTGAGTGTTGCATAGTCATCAATTCTGTGGATTTCAGTCTAGACGCAGCAATGACTTTAGCAGCTACAATACCTAATAAGAAGACTTTATTTTGGTAATAATTAATTAAAACAGAAGAATCATCAGCAGGAGACAGATTGAATAAAGAATACAGTTTAGTATACATCAAAGCAAAAGAACAGTTGCAGGTCAGAGGGTGGAGATGCTTGGACACTCGCAAAACACATGAAGGAAAATTGTAGGAACATCTAGTGAGCAGGAATGACACAGCGGATCAGATACCAGAGAGTTTTTGTCACCTTCTAGAAATGAGAAATCTTCTGTGAATGATCTACAGTTGTGAAAACTGATAGTTTGGGTTTTGGAAGACAAGCATACATTCTTAAGTTAAGTTGCATGTCATTGAGCCTATCAACATGCAACATATAACTAGTATCTTAAAATACAGCTGCTATAGAAGCAGACAGCTGCTGCATCTAAGTTTCCTACTATAGCGATGCCATCAAATGGCACAGCCATAGAATTTTTTTAGGGTGGCAATAGCACATGGAAAACAGTGTTATAGACAGTCCGTAATTATGTTTTTGCCAAAAAGGAATAAAGTGGCTGATGTTTTGAAACAGCATTTTGATTATTATGACAGTGATTGAAATAGTGACAATCAATTGGATGATGTAGAATTTGTAGGCTCATGTACTGATACGGAGAACTGCCCCGAAGGCATCATCATAAGGTGCCAGATGTGTCACAATTGTTAGGACTAACTGCAAACAATCACCAACTACCAAATGTGTTGTGCTTAACAAGCACAGGCTGCACAAAGAAATTAGTTATATTTGTGACATGTGCTTCTAAGCGTGTACTATGCGAGATGTCTTCAAGGACCCTCATTCAAATCTACACTTTTACTCTTCTTGCTGGTGAAAATAACTTAATTATCAATTTCTTTACATTATTGACAAAATTACAGTTGATAATAAAACTCTTGTTTTTTATTACATTTATTTACATTTTGTACAAGTTTTAAAAGAGTTTGATATTTATCATAAATGCACAGACTTTTGCTACAGGGTCCTAATAAATAATGGTCCAGAAGTCAATGTGTTAAACACAGTGTTCCGGGATAAGTTTCGTTTATAAAAAGTAAAGTGTTTAATCCAAACAGAGATGTCAGAAGCAGGTTTATAAGAGGATTTAGAAAACAATGAGTAGATAGCCAATACAGGACCTTTATAAAGGGATAGCAGTTAGATGGAAATATAATGTGCTTTCTCACTACAGAAGTTATTTTTCAGGAGTCAGAGACTTTTCAGAAACTCAGGAACCTTTGTAGAATTCCAACCACTGAAACTAGGGCCATTTGTAGTTCCTGGTACTTTTTTTATCTCCTACTCCAGGGTATCTACTTTTCGTTCAACCAGGAACTATTTTGGTTTGGCTCGGGCGATGAATTGTGCTGATTCATTGACCACAGATACTGGCACCATCTTACAAATCTGTTAGTATTTTAAACTTTGGAGACTTTGGTGATGATGGAGCTCAGTACTTCACACCACATCACTCTTCTTAGCCACCTCCCTTATGTGCAGCCCTCTGCACTGCATCGAAAACAATAATCTACCCTATGAAGTCACAATCGCTTTGAAGCAATAAGGTTTGGGGATCCCCCATGAACTGCCGATCATCCCATACTTCACACCACATTACTGTTCATAATTCCCTCCCTGGTGCATTGTACATGCACTAAATAATCCCCCCATGAAGTCACATTTGCTTCAAAGCAATTAGTGGAGGGTGAACTCCTGAAGTCACATCATTTCACACTGCTTCCATGCTCCAAACCTGTGACCCCGCTGCAAACCAAGGGTGCTGCCCTCTATTGGTCCAGGGGACACCGTATCCAGATTAAGCCCTCTCCCCAGGTCATTCTGTGCCAAAGTCATTCCAGCTGGGTAAGGAGGTAAGGAGGCAGGTGGTCTGCCACTCTCTCTCTCTCTCTCTCTCTCTCTCTAGCTCTATATATATATATATATATACACACACACACACAGTAGACCCCCGTGAAGTCGCGGTTCAGGGTTTGCAGACTCAGTCATTCGCGGATTTTTTCTTAGAACCTAGCTATTAAATGTTAGCAGAAAGCGCAAATATCCTCTGCAATTTTTTATTGCTTTTTTCGTGGTGTGAAAGGGTACAGCCCGGACACAGACAGGAGGACACGTTTTCATTCATCACCACACGTTTATTCCTAATATTTACAAGTCACTATGTGCACCGCCACCAATCACCCCCACAGTCTCCCAAAGTCCCGGCTTCTTCATTAGCCGTCTCTCTCTCTCTTTTCCTCATATTCAGGCCTCTCCTTGCCGCCTTCTCTCCGACCTCGTCCACCTCCTCACCCGACTCCAGCCTTAATTGTCGGGAGGCGGACCCTTTTATAGGCAGCCGAATGCCGACCACACCCAGCCACCAGTGACAGTGGCAATACTGTGCTGTATAGAGAACAGGAAGCAACCGCTGAGAGAAACATGGTTTGGGATGGTGAAAGTAGCCAATCCGAGAGTGTTATTCATTTCTCTTTGCTGCTGATTGACTGCTGCCATGTAACGCGTCTCCAGGTGAGTAGATTTACCACCACTGAGGGAAACGCGGTTTGGGATGATGAAAGTAGCCAATCCGACAGTTTTATTCATTTCTCCTTGCTGATGATTGACTGCTGCTTTGTGACGCATCTCCAGGTGAGTGGGTTTACCACCGTGGTTTGGGATGGTGAAAGTAGCCAATCCGAGAGCGTTATTCATTTCTCCTTGCTGATGATTGACTGCTGCTTTGTGACGAGTCTCCAGCTGAGTGTCCTCGTGCTTTCCATTTTGTTATTGTTTTGTTATTCTTAAACGCACACAATGTCTTCGAATCGCCCTGCACCTTCTAAGGCTTCTGGTACTGAGCCTAAGTGCCAGAAGAAAGTTTAAAACACTCTAGGAGAAGGTTGAACTACTGGATTTGCTCCGGGAACTAAAAGGTTATGCTGCAGTAGCGTGCCACTATGGCATTAATGCAAACACCTTGCACTACATAAAGAAGAACGAAGCAGCAATCTGGAGTACTGTATCTGTAAGTTTCTGTGGTAGTGCCAAAAAGGTAACGACCGTAAGGAATAAAAATATCGTCAGGATGGAATCTGCCTTGGCACTGTGGATCACCGACTGCAGGAAGAACATCTCCTTGGACGATAACATCATTCGTGAGAAAGCACGGAAATTATACCAGCAGTTCACTACAGGAGACAATGTAGCAACTTCCCATCACAATGTTCCTAAAACCTATAAAAAAAAAAGCCAGCACGAAGCCCCACCAGAAGAAGACCCGTACAAAGATACGACTCCTCCTGAAGCTCCTAAAGAAGAGGCGCCACCCGAGGAGTTTTAAATCCTGTGCATCGTACTGCACAGCTACTTCATCATCATCATCAATATCATTCATCATTGGTGAGTACCTGTACATTTTACTGTATTTTAATTAAATGAAATTATTATGTATTTACTCTGCTTATAACAAAGAAAACTACAGCGCATACCAAAGAAAACGGGCCTGCATGAATTACAGTACGTATAGTGGTAACATTGGTATTTTACATTCTAGGACCGCGGGAGTATTAACAGTACAGTACTGTACAGTATACGGGTTTACCTTTATATTTTGTTTTTAGGTAATGTATTAATGTATTAAGCTGAGTTTGCAATGAAATTAAAGTGCTTTGGGGGCATACTGTATTTAGGGTTGAAACTATAAAAATAGGCATTTAAATAAAGTATCTATCTATCTATCTATCTATCTATCTATCTATCTATCTATCTATCTATCTATCTATCTAAAAGGCATTTTTTAATCATATCCAAAATTCGAGGTTTTTCACAATTTGCAGGTGCTCTAGGAACGTAACCCCCGCGAATTTTGGGGGTGTACTGTATATATATTGTCACAACCAGGCGTTTAGGAGGCAGTCAAAAAGGATAAAGGTGAGTAAAAGGGGTTGTCACATGGTACTTACCTAAATCTCTCAACCTCTCAGCAGGAAAACCGAGGAGAAGTAAACACCACACTTCCGGGTTCCAAAAATGGCCACCGCTATGTCACTTCCTGCCAGCCATTTCCTGCCAACCATTCCTGCCTCCATTTTTCTTTTCTGTATAAAAACACCATTTTGTTGACTGTAAATTATCATCTGCTTAAAATTACTTTTTGCTCTTGATCACAATGCTTCTTTTGGTTTTTCTTTTGTCAGATGGACAATATACGGGGACAGTCCCCAAAACTTCTTTTTTGGTGAAGCTTCTTTTATTTACTAAGAAGATTTTCCAATATATATATATATATATATATATATATATATATATATATATATACTGTATATATATATATATACTGTATATATATATATAAATACCCAGAGATGAATCAAGAAATAAATGTATAAAATAAGCAAAATAAACAGTGAGTCATATTTTGAGCTCAAACATCTCAAGTATACTGTAAGGAGAAGTCATACATTTTTATTTTAACACAATTTTTTTTCAAAGTAGCATAATAGTAGTACAATTTTGTTGTTTGGTGAAGACTCACCTGAAATATGTAACAGCACTAACTCTCACTGTAAACTGTGAGACTGTGTGAACATACTTTTGGAGGGATTGTTCTGAATATTTGAAGATCAGACAGTCAGGTTTGTACTTGTGATCTGCCCTGTTCAATTCAGGCAACAGTGTTTTAAATAAGACTCATGTTCAGAAAATTAAATTGCCATTGTAAATCGTTTCTGCAACCGTTTCTGTGTTAAATTTCATGCATGCATGGGGTCAACGTTTTGTTGAGAGGTCCATTTATAGCAGAGGAAACTATTTTTTGGAGCTAAAATATCCTTGCACACAGTGGAATTCATTACACCATCTATCTTAATATGGGCTACTGAACTAATAACAGAAAAAAGCCCCAAAACATCAATGATCTGCCACCAAATTCTACTGTGAGTATCAGGTGCTTTTCCTTGTATGCCGACTTCTTTTGTCATTGAATATGTTGCTAATGTGCATGACCTAAAGGTCGATTGTGGCCTTATCGGATTGTAGCTGCAATGATGTTTGGCAAAGTCCCAGAACCTCAAAACCCTTTCCAAAGAAGTGAAAGGGTTAGAAAGGATGGCATCTAGCAGTTACTTCTGAAACTTGATGGTCCCAAGATTCCACTAAACCGTGCAGTTCTGAAATTATTATTCTCATGTTCTACCTTGCTTTCTCACTGTTTCCCTCATTGTGTGTGGGGTGCTCTATATATATATAGTTTGTGTAGTATTATTTTCAACTGTTTATGTGTTTTTTAATGACTGTTACTTAGCCTATGTAGGTCAATAACCTTCTATCTGTTTTCAACTGAAAATTCTTTGGTTTTACCTATGGCGATGAATGAAAAAGGGATTTTTCAGAACTGGTGAAAAGCAGCAATACTGGAGACATAACAGCAAAAAAAGATTTCAGTTCATAACAGAAACCATCCTTTTTTGTTTAAAAATATCATATTGAGGACTGTAATTTTGATCTCCATGTATTTGAGAAAAAATGCTATTACATAAAAAACATTTTAAAATAAGAATTTTTTGAGAGAACATGTTTTATTGGAGTGAAGTGAAGCAGATTCCTAAAAGGTTGAAGCAGAATATTTTAAACATGTAGTATTTACTATATACAATCGCTTATAGCTAATTTTTATGAAAAATGCCAATAATTCTTGAGCTGATTAGTATTAAGTTAAATAACTTTAAATCATAATTGCTTCTAACTGTAGAATGTTAATTCCTGTGAAGTAAGGTAAATGTCTGGCTAAAGTAAAAATAATTGTAACGTGCATGAATTTATCACCGAAAGTTATTCCCAGCATCTTCTTGCTTCTCTTTGCCTGATTTAATCTTCTACCTTGCAAAAATAATTAGTTTGAACGTCAAAGCACTGTTCAGACTCATCTCTATGCTAACCTGGCATTTTCAACTGCCATAACACTCTGTGTCTTTCTGACAACTGTCCAGTAATTTCCCGGGGAACATGAAGCTTCAAATGTAACAATGGAAGACATTAATCTCCTTATGACTGTTTCTCTATCTTACAGGTTTTTGTTTTTTTTTTTTTTTTTTGCTGATGGCTCCTGGATGTTTTCAAGTATCTACAGTACGTGCCTTTCTATTTTATAGGTTTTTATTAGCTCATGGAATTAATTTTAAATTTGTTTTGCAATAAATTTTTTTGTTTTAGATGACAGAAGGATTTATGTTCATTCAGAGATGCCCTAAGATCATAATATCAAAGTTGTTTTTATGCTACTGATTTTGTATTGTTCATTCCATTTATGCTAATGCATACAATGACAAAAAATACCTGATCTCTCATACATGTAAAATTGTGCAGTTTACTTATAAAAAGCACAAAGAATATATCTGCTATAAAATTGGCACAGCATGCACAAACAGCCAACACTCCTTCAAATTTCAATAGGCTTTTGGAAAGAGATTATAAAGATATATCAGTTTCATACAGACTATAAATAACGTAAATAGTCCTTCAGTGCATGCCAGGTAGATTCTCGAGGTTTATTCAGCTTTGGAAAAGACACAGTAATACTACTTAAGCTTTATAAATATTTTTGTGCTTTTGACATATTTAATTGAATTTTGGTACCTTTTGTATTTTAGGAAATGCAAATGAATTTTAGCCTTTATAAAATACTAAAAAAAATGTCTGATGATATTTAGAAAAAATGGTCATTCCATATATAATCATGTTAATATTTCATCTGCCCATTTCTGCTTTGTTTATAAAGTGTAGGGTTGTCTGCTGGGAGCCAGTACCTTTACTGGCAGTTCTGGCTGCAGACAACCTTGCATGAAGGGCCAGACCATCACAGAGCACACCCCCCACCCACCCACTCATACTCCCACATAATGGTTCAATTTGTCAGATAACCAGCCTTGCATATCTTTAGGATGTGGTACCCAGAGAAATACCATGTAGACATGGTGAGAACATACAAACTCAAGCAGTAGCCAGGCCAGGACTTATATCTAAGAATTGAGAACTAACAGGAGAGGTGACTTTAAACTGGAAACACAGGGCATGTGTCTAGAGCAAGGTTTATTACTTTTTTGTTGTATGAGGAAGTCGGATGTGGCAGAGAAATACATAAGAGTTATACAGGATATGTACGAGGGAAGTGTGACAGTGGTGATGTCAGCGGTAGGAGCGACAGATGCATTCAAGGTGGAGGTGGGATTACATAAGAGATCGGCTCTGAGCCCTTTCTTATTTGCAATGGTGATGGACAGGTTGAAAGATGAGATTATACAGGAGTCTCCGTAGACTATGGTGTTTGCTGATGACATTGTGATTTGTACCGATTTAAGGGAGCAGGTTGAGGCGACCCTGGAGAGGTGGAGATATGCTCTAGAGAAGAGAGGAATGAAGGTCAGTAGGAACAAGACAGAATACATGTGTGTAAATGAGAGGGAGGTCAGTGGAGTGGTAAGGATGCAAGGAGTAGAGTTGGCGAAGGTGGATGAGTTTAAAACCTTGGGATCAACAGTACAGAGTAATGGGGATTGTGGAAGTGAGGTGAAAAAGAGAGTGTAGGCAGGGGGGAATTGGTGGAGAAGAGTGTCAGGAGTAATTTGTGACAGACGGGTATCAGCAAGAGTGAAAGGGAAGGTCTACAGGACAGTAGTGAGACCAGCTATGTTATATGGGCTGGAGATGGGGGGACTGACCACTGGTGACCAGAAAGCAGGAGACAGAGCTGGAGGTAGCAGAGTTAAAGATGCTAAGATTTGCACTGGGTGTGACAAGAATGGATAGGATTAGAAATGAGTACATTAGAGGGTCAGCTCAAGCTGGACGGTTGGGTGACAAAGTCAGAGAGGCAAGATTGCGTTGCATTGGACATGTGCAGAAGAGAGATGCTGGGTATATTGGGAGAAGGATGCTAAGGATAGAGCTGCCAGGGAAGGAAAAGAGGAAGGCCTAAGCGAAGGTTTATGGATGTGGTGAGAGAGGATATGCAGGTAATGGTTGTAACAGAACAAGATGCAGAGGACAGAATGATATGGAAGAAGATGATCCACTGTGGCAACCCCTAACAGAAGGAGAAGAAGTAAAGAATGTTATCTGATACAAAACCAATAATAAGCAGCTATACTTTACACCAAGAGAATTAGTTTAGATATCCCATCCTCGGCCAATTACCAATGAAAGCCAACGAAAGTGATCAGGTACAACTCGTACCCCAGTTGTTTTTAGTTAGTTTATGGTCTTCCTGCAGTGGATGGCTTATAGGCTGTAGCTTCAAACAGTCACCCTAACCAAGCTGGTGTGATGCTCCATCCACTTCACCATAAATTTCACATCCTGAGTCAGTCCGAAACACTGGAGGGGAGGGGGGGATTGTAAGGTAAACATGAAAGCACTGCTTTTCTGATTTTATTACATTTGCTTTGTCTAGCTTACAAAATATGTATCAACGTATATGTTAGAAATCACTTCACCACAGGAGTAGACCCTGTGATTGACTGGTGCCCTATCCAGGGATTGGGTTTAGATCCTACAATCAAGTTGGTGAAGGAATATTGATGTTATTTTTCATTCATTTCTTTCATATTCTGACCACATAAACCATATTAAGAAGCATTCTTACTTTCACTTCTGTAACATATCCCATATTTGCTCATTCCTCTCCTTTTTGAAAAAACTGAGAAACCTGTCCATACTTTTATCACATCCTGCTCGATTATTGTAACTCTCTACTAGCAGGTGCCCCTTCTAATCTTATATCACAGCTCCAGAAGATTAAAAACTCCACTGCAAGAGTCCTAACTTGGACCATCAACAGCGAACACATGACACCCATACTGCTTCACCTTCACTGGCTCTTTGTGTCTTACAGGACTAAATATAAAATTCTATTAATAACCTACAAAGCTTTAAATGGTCTTGCACCAGACTACATCCAGTGATGTTCTCCATCGCTTTGCTCCTGTTTGCCCACTAAGAGTCCTCTGTTCCCTGGCAATCTTGTTGTGCCCCATACTAGCCTGCATTCTGTTGGTGAAAGGGCCTTCAGGTTTATAGCGCCCAGTCTTTGGAATGACCTCTCAGAATTAATTAGATAAACTGATTCAATTAATTCTTTTAAAAAACAACTTCAAACTCATCTGTTCAGGAAGGCTTTTAACTTACCCTGATATTCTTCCCCATGTTTCAGTCTACTCTCTCTGACCAGGTGCTCAAGATAATGTGTGAGTGTGTTATATCAGAAATGTTATTTGTATGAGGTTTTTCTTTTAGTATTGAATTAAGTATTTCATCTGGTTCATTCTATTTAATGCTGTGTATATCCTGCATTTATCTGTTTTAGTATTCTATGCAGAAAAGTTTTGTACCCAATCTATAATAATAAAAGGCAAAGCCCTCACTGACTGACTGACTGACTCACTCATCACTAATTCTCCAACTTCCCGTGTAGGTGGAAGGCTGAAATTTGGCAGGCTCATTCCTTACAGCTTACTTACAAAAGTTAGGCAGGTTTCATTTCGAAATTCAAAGCGTAATGGTCATAACTGGAACATATTTTTTGTCCATACACTGTAATGGAGGAGGCGGAGTCACGTATTGCGTCATCACGCCTCCTACGTAATCACGTGAACTAAAAACAAGGAAGACATTTACAGCACGAGTCACACGCGGGAATGAAGGTAAATGACGTTAATTTTTGACTGTCTTTTAATACTGTGTGAGCATACATATTAACACATGTGCAATTAAACGTGTGCATTTACGGGGTGATTTCTGAGGCTTAAAAGCTCACCTTTTATCAAACGCGGGAAGAAAGGTAACTGACGTTGTTCACTGTCTTTTAATACTGTGTAACCATACATATTAACACATGTCCAATTAAACGTGTGCATTTACGGGGTGATTTCTCAGGCTTAAAAGCTCGCCTTTTACTAAAAAGGTAAATGCAAAACTATTTTCAATCAGTTTATTGAAACGCTCCCGTTAAGGATTGCAATAACATATTCGCGAGATAAAAGAACGAAGTAGGGGGAAATGGAGGAACAGCCGCAAACAGCGAAGAGCAAAAAATTAATTAAACAATTGAGAACGGAGCGAGTTAAGCATACAAGCATGTTCATAAGGGAAACAAAGCACGGTGTAAAACGTAAGTTTAAATTAACTTTATAGAAACGCTCCCGCTGCGGATTGCAATAACATATTCGCGAGATAAAAGTTTAATGAGAAGACACGAGGTATAAACGAAGCACACGCCGTGGCGCAACGTTAGGGGCAACAGTTTCAACCATTCTATGATCTGCTTCTCGCAACTGAAAGACGGCACATGGCGGATGTTAGCCGACTTGCTGACCGCAACGTTAGGGGCTTCAACTATGGCGCTGACGCAACATCTCAGTGCCAACACTTTGCAGACTGTACTTAAAAGACACGCCCTCCTCACTGGACAGTTAAAAACACCAATCAAACTAACGATGACATCAAGTATTACCCAATCAAAAGTAGGAAAGGAGGCATCTTCATAAAATGCGTGTGGGATGATTTGCATGAGACGCTGCTTTAAAAAAAAAATGATAAAAAAAATACGGGATAAATCCCGTCCAGTATTGATTCAAAACGGGACGCGCAATTTCATTCTCAAACGCGGCACGATTCCGTATTTTAAAGGACGGGTGGCAACCCTACAGTGCCAGGTAACCACCCATACAATCACATTGTGATTCAGACTAGGAATGCAATGAATGTAATTACCCCGATCTACATATAAGGCGAAAGTCTTGCAACATTCAAAGATGATGGTTTGGGATAATTAGTACTTATTAAGTACAACATTGAACATAAAAGAGCTTATGAAGCCTTGAACCGAAAAAAGCAAGATCTCAGAGATCGTAAAAAAAAAAAAGGAGGTAATGTCGTTTTACTCGCTGTAGATTTTAGTCAAACATTACCAGTTATTCCACGAGGGAGACCAGCAGATGAACTCAACGCGTGTTTAAAATCCAGGCTTCTCCCACGGTCGGTTATATGTCGCGTGTTCTCGGGTAGGTACACCAAAAAATTTATACATTTAAGCATGTAATGGGCAAAGAAAAAATGAGGTATACCCGAAGGCACTGCAGTAGTACTCAATGTAACTTTACTTCTTAAATGTTAATGTTTTACTGTTTAATAATTTATACGCTTCTTATATATTGTTCAAATTCTTTTATCAAAATAGCAGTGACAGCGCAATGCACGATAACATGGAGTGAATACACCATACGCATCTGCCCACGGCCGCCCTGCTGTGCGCAGATAGGAGTTGATTCTAAAATAAAATAAACATAAAAAGAGTAGTACATTCATCACCCATAAAGCGGATAGCAGACATGACGTATTATATGTGTACCACATTTCAAGTCAATACGTGAAACGGTTTGCAAGCTACATGTGATTTAAAATCCTGGACAGACCAACGAAAAGCCACGGTAGCAAATTATACAAGAAGATTTTATTGTTTAATAATTTATATTTATATGAAATGTGCTTCTTATATATTACTTCATATTCTCATATGATAATGATGTTAATGTTGTTTATATTGATTTCTATGTTATTGTAAGTGCATCTATGTGTGTATATGTATGTATGTATGTGTATATATATATATATATATATATAAAAAATATATGTGTATATGTATATATAATATATCTGTATATGTGTGTATATGTGTGTGTATATGTGTATATGTATATATATATGACAGCAACACTCATAACAATGACAACACAATTACATTGACAATCATGTTACGTTATTTTTAAAATGTTTCCTTTACTTTTTCATAACCTCTTTAACACACTACTTCTCCGCTGCGAAGCGCGGGTATTTTGCTAGTATTATATATACCCTGCTGGTCTTTCTGAGACTCTGTGAAGACTCTGTGAAGTGCCTTGAGCAATGGAAAGGTGCTATTGAAATAAAATGTATTATTATTATTATTATTATAAATAGATTGATAACAGGCCCAAGGCTGGTGTCTGCCTTGCACCCCAGCCATTTTATTTGTGATTGAATTAACCATGTTCAAAATGTGATCTTTGTGTAATGTTTCTTGACTCAAACGCCACAAAGAGCCATAGCAAGGTTTGGGGCAGCCACCCGTATATTTGGTTTCCTGGCTGCAAAGTTGCAAATAAATGATAGCACTGATGTGCACAAAATGGAGTCCAAAACATAACTGAGAGAATAGGAGAAAGGTGGAGGATCGTAAGGGTCTTCAGTCATAGGCTCGAGCCCGGACGTGACATCAAAGGGGCCAGAACCAGCAAGGTCTTCCTCCATAGGCTCGGGCCTGGAAGTGATGTCAACAGGGCCAGGTGGAACTTCCCGTGAATGGTCTGCAGGAAAGCGAGAAAAAGAATCAGTGCACTCTGCCACATCCCAGGCTGATTCGGAATTGCCCTTACTCAAGCCCTTTAGCTGCCTCCCATGCGCATGTGTGTGACACCAGACATAACAAGCGAAAGAATGAGTGAAACTATCAGCAAGTAAATTGGTTTCTTTTTGCCTCTGTCTCAGCCACCAACATAGTTATACCAGCCACATCCTATCAGACTTTTGTAACTGTCAACATGGGGACTGGAAGTCATTTAAAAATGATGTACTGAATCAGTCTGTTTAAAGTAACATTGTATGGTACATTGACACCCTTGATATTAACTTATGTCTTGTAAAAGCTTTCTGGGACCAGTCTGATGTTTCTTGGGACTTGGTCTTGGACAAGAATATTACAACTTTCATTTAGTCAGATTCTTTAGGATATTGGCAATATCTGGGCTTGTTCTGATTAAGGAACATAAAGCAGCTTTTCATTCATGTTGGATTTCTTGAGTATATTATCACACTGCTCATTCTTTCCTGTAATTGCCTTTCTGATCGTCAGCCTTAACAGCCTTCTCCAGAATCCAATGTGTGTCTTTGCCATGACAAACCAAAGGCAGCTAGCATCAATGTGCACCTCACCTGAATAAACACATCTTTCATCTTAACACAGCAGCTGGGTTAAGTAAATTAAAATGCAGCTTCTAATGTTGAAATGATAAAGAAAGCAGGAGTGAGCCCAATGAAATATCACTTACAATTTGACTATAGCTTCCAAGGCAGCTGCATTTATAAACCATGAGATTTCTTTTGAGTTGAAGCAAATCAAGCAAACACTACCTCAAGTTTCAGTGAGATTTGTTGATGTGGGCAGATGGTAAGAGCATTTTAAATACAGGAATCAAAAGAAACTGGCTTTTAAAAGTTATGAAAAGCATTCTGCATTGCAGCCTTATTTCACATATCAATAAATACATCCAGAATAATTTTATATTGATTAATAATTTGAACAACTTTCTCCAAAAATACAATTCTTTTTTGTGTATATTATGACTGCAAGAATGCTGACTGCAAAAATGGAAAGGAATCTGGACATATCAAAAATGTTACCTTTTACTATAAAACAAACCACAGAGAACACAAAGTACAAAAGAAAACAACAAAAGCAAGAAACACTACACATACAGTACCTGGAATCCTTGTGTAGCCAGACTGAAGCCTTTTTTTGTCTCCTGTCTCTCTTTCTTTTTATCTTTGCTCATGACCATGCCATCTTCCCACTTCCAGTGAGGTTTCACTGAATTTCTTTGCAATATTGTGAGCTCCTACCAATCTCCAGGACCATGTTTACAGCCAGGAGCTACAATGAGAGGACCAGGATTCACACTTGACAAACACCCACTCCCTGATCCTTAATTTGTTGTTAAATGTCTAGATACTGTGGCATCCTGCACACTATCTACTATTTTAAAGTAATAGCTCAGTTCCATACACTCCCACTTTGATCTTTGTACCCTCTACAGGTCTGGAGGTCTTGCAACGTCTTGTCCGCACACACCTTGCCTCACTATTTCCTTGCCATGTAGAATTTTGATAGATCATTTTATGTCTCCCATCCCAAGTGCATCTTCCTACCATCGGAACTAGTTTTCCTGGTCGTTGTCACAATACAGAAACAACTAACCTTCACTCACAGGAATGACACATCATGTTCCACTATTCTAGCCAGTCTCTCTGACTGTCCCTCTGTTAGAAACAGGGGTTCACAATTCCTTTTGCCCTATTTACCCAATGGCAACTTTTTGAAAGTAAATTTATTTCCCACCTTGTTTTGTTCAGTAATCTGAGTTTTTACTTCTACCACAATAAAGCAATCGACAAGGGGGAAATTTTAAGATATTGATTTTAAAATTTTTATTTTAAGTTCAAATAACAATAGCACATAATAATGCTATTTCAATTATTTAAAGCAACTACTGATGAGCAGAGACTGGTATACCAGAATGAAACACACACTGAGTCGATGACAACACATCAATCAGTGTGTCACGTGTGCTCAAGGGAGAAAGCTTAAGGGCTCTAGTAAATGTAATTACCCGCCAAGCCAGGGGATGGCACTGTTTTCTGATCCTTTCTCTCTTTCTTCCTGTGCCAACTGGATAACGGACGGCACAACCATCACTAACGTCATCTTTGGTATCTGCACCCCTGAACCCGTTCCTTCCTATCATTTTCCTTCCTAAACCAGCAAATGAGTTATCTACTTCAGTTCTGTTTGGACACTTGTGTTCTAAAGACACCCTGTGTGTTGATTTACTCAAAATAAACTGTCAGATTATATGGGGTTACCAAGGTAGTGCTCCAACTCTTTATCTGTCTTCTTTTGTCATTTTACAAGTGAGGTACATGTTCTTGCTTTTCATCTCTGATTTTAGTTATTCTCATTGAAAGAGCAAGTCTTGTGTCATCTTTGGCAGCTAATAGAAACTTCACGACTTCATGTTTTTTGCCCCCTGAGTAGGTGAAATGTATCCCCTGGGAGTAAATTTACCCATGGTTGGGAACCCCTGTGTTAGAGGTTTCAGCTCTGACTGCCCACTGCCTTTTACCATTATAGCAATTTTCTACCTCTCGGAAGCCTTTTCATCAAAGGTCACCCACACACAAAAAATATTCAAATATGGTACTTTAATGTGTATTTGAAAAGCACAATGACTGTGTGTGTGGCAGCATGATGGGATCACCAATATGTTGCAGAAATATTTTAGAAACTGAAAAAACTTTTTACACATATTATTTCTGAGTCTTAATTGTGTGTAGAACAATACATCTTCCTAGTTATACTAGATATAAACTGGGTATACAGAACTGATTATAAAATATCTGTGAGCTGTAAATAGAACCCATGTACTGTGTGTTGATGACATATAAAAGGTAGTGGTATGTTGAGAACAGAGGTTGTTTAGTAGGATTATATTTTAGACCAAACATGGCTGCCATGATGCAAAGTGGTCAAATTCTGGGTTCAGATTCTGTGTCGGGTCATTGTCCAGATCACATGTATATTCTGTATGTTCTCCCTGTGGGTTTTCCTCTAAATACCCCACTCTTCCTCCCACTTTTTCAAAGACATGCAGGCTATGTGTATTGACTATTCCAAATCGAACCCATGTGTTTTAGTGGACCCAGTGATGGATTGACACCTTGTTCAGAAAGGGTTCCTGTCTAGCACCCTGTGTTGCTAGGATTAGCTAGCCCCCATAATATTGAAAAATCATAATGGTAAAACTGAATTAAAATATTTAAAATCAGATAATGTGGAGTCTATTCATTGCTACAGATTATTCAGGCTACTTTCAGACTGCAGATAAAAGTGACTTAATTTGATTTTTTAGTTCATATCTGATTTTTTTGTTCTACTAGTAAAATCAAATATGCAAGTGATCTAAATATGATATGACTGTGTACAGATATCTCTCCTGAATGGGCAAAATTAATAAAAACAAGCCTTTCTAGCTGGAACAAACTAATAGATAATTGGTAATAAAAGGAAGAAAAAGAGAAACAGCAAATAAAACAATCGCAGCTGTTGCCTTGAGTGCAATTGTCAGGCATCCATGGGCACAGACTCATCATAAACATTGGGAGGTCAAAAATTACATGGTACAACATAGAGAATAATTCCACAATAATAACAGCAACAATAATGTTTATAATATTAATCATATTAAAATTAAATAATAATAATATTACATTTTATTTATATAGCGCCTTTCCCATGCTCAAGGTGCTTCACAGAGTCTTAGAAAAAACAGCAGGGTATATGTAACATTGGATACAAATGTTTTCCTGAATAGGACAATGAAACAGATAACAAAGCATTAAATAGAATAAAGGACAATAAACCAGAGTAAAATACTAAATTCAATACTAAAAGAAAAACCTAACAAATAATCTAATTTGTGATATAACAGACACACAACTTATCCTGTGCACCTGAACAGAGAGGTAAACTGAAAGAAAGGGCAGAATGTTAAGTTAAGTTAAAAGCCTTCTTAAATAGATGAGTTTTAAGTTGTTTTTTAAAAGAATGAATGGAGTCAGCTGATCTAATTTATTTCGGGATGTCATTCTAAAGTCTGGGTGCTATGGAGCTGAAGGCCCTGTCACCCATAGAGTGCAGATTAGTGTGAGGCACAACAAGATTACCAGAATCAGAGGACCTTAGTAGGTGAACAGGAGCATAGTGATTTAGAAAGTCACTGATGTAGTCCGGTGCAAGGCCATTTAAAGCTTTGTAGGTTATTAATAGAATTTTATATTCAATCCTGTAAGACACAGGGAGCCAATGAAGGTGAAGCAGGATGGGTGTGATGTGCTCACTGTTGCTGGTTCGAGTAAGGACTCTTGCAGCAGAGTCTTGAATCAACTGGAGCTGTGATAGAAGATTAGAAGGGGCACCTGCCAGCAGCGAGTTACAATAATCAATGCAGGATATGATAAAAGCATGGACAAGTTTCTCAGCATTAGAAAAGGAGATGAGTGAGCGAAGACGTGATATGTTATGGAGGTGAAAGTACGAAAGTTTCTTAATGTGGTTTATGTGGGCGTAATAA
The DNA here is from genome assembly GCF_900747795.2 of Erpetoichthys calabaricus. NCBI lineage: Eukaryota > Metazoa > Chordata > Cladistia > Polypteriformes > Polypteridae > Erpetoichthys > Erpetoichthys calabaricus. Next base: position 244,612,090 of record NC_041395.2, on the reverse strand, counting down.
GAAAGGGAGGAATCAAAAATGACACCAACATTCAGTGCATCAGAAGCAGGTCTGATGAGATCACCATCAAGAGTGACTGAAAAGGAGCTCATTTTCTTAAGTAGCGCTTTAGTGCCAATTTGCAGGAGTTCAGTTTTGTTGCAATTTAATTTTAAACAGTTCTGCTCCATCCACGTTTTAATTTCACTGAGGCAAGTTGTGAGCTGAGAAAACTCTGATAAAGTTGCACTTTTGACATTGAAATAGAGTTGAGTGTCATCTGCATAAAAATGATAACCCAGTCCATAGCTACGAATAATATGGCCAAGGGGAAGCATATAAATACAGAAAAGAAGCGGGGTGAGGACAGAACCCTGAGGAACTCCATGTGTGACTGGCGCTGAGCTGGATCTGCTGTTGCCAAGATTAACAAATTCTTGCGTATCAGTCAGATAGGACTTGAACCACTAGAGGGCACTGCCAGAGATACCCAGCATGTTCTCCATTCTGGACAGTAGAATGTCATGTCTGACAGTGTCAAATGCTGCACTGAGGTCTAACAGAATTAATATGCTGGTGTGTCCAGAGTCTGCTGCCATAAGCAAATCATTGGTTACCCGAAGAAGAGAAGTTTCACCGCTGTGCTGTGCTCTGAAACCAGACTGAAAGGGTTCGATCAAATTATTAGAGGTTAAGTAATTGTTGAGCTGGGAGGCTACAAGACGCTCAAGAACTTTTGACAGAAAAGGTAAGTGGGAAATAGGCCGAAAATTGTTAAGATCATCACCATCAAGACCAGACTTTTTTAACATGGGGGTTACAGAGGCAATTTTAAAAGTGGCTGGCGCAAACCCAGTGTCGATGGATGTATTGATTATTGTCGTAACAGTCGGGATTATGGCATGAAGGCAGGATTTAAGAAGTGTGGTGGGGATGGGGTCCAGTATACAAGTAGTTTGCCTCATCTCGCAAAGCAGGTCATTAACAAATGCCGATGTGACTGATGAAAATTTAGAAAAGGAGTAGGATGGAGTGGGAAGACAGGGAAGGATATAAATGGATGATGGATTTATGTTAGTTTAATTATTTAGATCTTTAATTTTATTGCGGAAAAAGTGGAGGAATTTTTCACAGACTTCAGTAGAGGAGGTAGTTGGGCCAGATGCAGGTTGAAGTAATTTACAGAGAACAAAACCCTTGGTTTTTCATGGCCAGTTTCTATTATTCTGCCATAATGGTGTTCTTGGCAGCAGTTAGTGCTTCTCTGTAAGCTCTTTGGTGGTCAGAGAATGCCTGGATGTGCACAGTGAGGCCAGACTTACGTGACATTCTTTCAAGGTGTCGGCCAGTTGCTTTCATAGATCATACCTCTGAATTATACCAAGGAGCTGAACGCTTAAAGGGAACCTCCTTATCTTTTAAAAGAGCTGTTTTATTTAATGCTGAATGAAGGGCTGAGTTATAGTGGTCAACAAGACTATCTAGTGTTGATGGAATAAGTGAAGACAGAAAAAGATCAGAAATGGATCCAGCAAGAACAGAGGGACAGATATATTTAAGAGATAATGAGACAGTGAAAAGCACTGCTTTATGGTCAGAGAGTCCCAAATCAGTGCTGTAAGTATTGCCGACAGATAATCCAGATGTGCAGATCAGATCCAGTATATGACCACCAGAGTGGGTGGGAAAATCAACATGCTGCACCAAGTCAAAACAGTCCAGTAAGGATAGGAATTCATTTCTCAGTTTACATGTAGTAATGTCAATATGGATGTTGAAATTGCCAAGAAGAATGACTCTCTGGGAAAGTGAACTTAAGTGGGTTAATAATTCAGTCAGATCAGATAAAAAAGACACATTGTATTTCAGGGGACGATAGACAACAATAATAAGACAGGACCAGATTTTGTTATTAGCTTAAGAGCCAGACACTCGAAAGACAATGGACCGTCAATGGGGATTCTTTTGATGTTTTAGTTCGATTTAGCAATTACTGCGACTCCTCCGCCTTGTCTTGAGCTGTGAGGCTCCGTGAAGTGAATGTATCCGGGCGGGGTCACCCCCATGACAGATGTAAAATCATTTGGTTTTTGCCAAGTTTCTGTCGAGCATAGCAAGACAAGGTTTGAGTCTGTAATGAATTCTGATAGCACCAGTGCTTTGCCATTAAGAGATCTTGAGTTAAACAGTGCAATATTAGCAGAGTTTATTTTAACATATTGCAGATTTGGCACACTGACACTCCTATTTCCAAAGCTGAGAGTAGGATGACATATTCCTGAGCAAATGCTGCCGGTGAACTTTTCATTCGCAGCCCGGCTGTGGCAGTGACCTGACCCACGATGTAAATATTTCAGGCGCCGCACAATACCATTGTCTTTTAGGACATTCCAGTCTGACCATTTGCTCTGGATAAACTGTTTAATATGAAGGAGTTTGTCATGAGAGTATTTTATCATAGTAGAGAACAATACTTATCTGATAGAGAAGCAGCACAGCGGAGAAGGTGAGACCGGAGTCGCAGATGAGCGGCATGCAGCAGAAAAAGCGTAGTAGGAGATATTACAAAATGCACATGAAGATACCCATATTCAGAGGTTCCAACATACAGCCAAATACATATAACACTGGGTATTACAGGCGGGATCGCTCAGAGCCGCATCCAGCTAGGTGTAAACCTCAAATCATTTCTTAGTCATTAAGCACATATAGAAAGAATCAAGAGCAATCCAGTGTATAAAATATAATCAAGATAATAAATGATAATAATCCTCAAACATGTGTAGCACTGGAGACACAGCAAAATAAAATTAATTGATTAACATGGCAACAGGACTGCATCTCTAAGTTTTGAAAGCATTGCTAAGGGCTGATTAAATTCAAAGTGTAAGCATCTCTCAAATGGGCTTCCATTTAAGCTTGTGTTAAAACTTCACAAATATTATCCTCCATTGTTCACTGCAATCTATGACCTGAATGATTACACTCTTGACATTTGCTTCTGGCACAGTAAAAAGTTCTCCATAGTCAGTCTCTCGGAGGAAAAATTTGACAGTGTATGCTGATTGGATGTCGATTTTTTGTTTTTTTTTTTGTTTTGTTTTGCTCACTGCAGTGAGTATACAATAAAAGAGGAATTATGGATAAATACTTAAAAGTAACCATTATGCTATGATTTCATTAAATTCTGTGTATTATAACAGAGTAGTCCATTTATTCCAGGGACCTAGATTTAATTTATATGTTTATGGTTTCTGGAGCTTCATGATAAATTTATGATTGTGCTGTCACCATCACCATAAGCTACCTGTTAGGCTGGTGGATTAAATAAAGAGGCACCCTTATGAAAACTTGTTTATGCTGCTGCTCAATGGTGATTTTTTTCTTTAACTCCTGTGGCACATATTGAATCTTTTTAGAGAAATGTGAATTGTAAAAAAGCCTGCCTATACACTCCAATTACTTACCTGTTTTCTGAAATGTTATGCCTAAAGTGCATATTTATTGAGACAGTTTTGCAGTCAGATGTTGCCAGAATGTCTCCCTTGACATTCTGAATTTTTCTAAATGCTACTTTGCTTCTGCTGAATCTGTTTTTACCCACAAATGTTTCACTGTACTTTGTGATGGCACAATTATGAATGAACACACAGAGCATCTATAAAACAACACAATGGAGATCCAAGACATGACAGAAATAATAAGACAAATCCTTGGTTCAAGTAAACTGTGCCTAACTATAAACAATGTGGAGCCCCTGCAGTGTCAAACAGGAATTTGTTGCTGCTTGCATACAATTCAGATGGTGATTTTTATTATTGTATATATGGCTGACATCATTATACCAGGTGACTTACAAGCTTTTGGATACAGTACGATTGTTCTCTTACATTTTTTTTTTTTACAATTGAAGTACAGGCAGATTAAATGACAATGTCAGTATTGCATAGTGAGTCAGAAGCAGCAAATGAATTGATGATCATGGCGTTTAAGGTCCAGTTTCTTAGCTGTACAGTATTAGGCAAGAATGCTGGACACTGACTTATATTTTCAGACGAACCCTTTAAAATTGTTGTAATCAACTACCTGTAAATAAGCTATCAAAAAAGTTGCTGTGTGGTGTGTTCTGCCTTCTATAAACAGTACATCATTTTCCTTCAACTCTTCCCTCATTAACACTAAAACTAAACTGATTGCTGAAGAGTACACTGGCTTTTATAGAATCATATAGAAGTGGGCATATGTCATGATGTGTGTTCTAATTATCCAAAATGAAACCATTCAACTATTCATTTAGTTGACTATTTATTTAGTTGACTTGATCTAAACAGGGTCAAAATAAGGCAGAGTCTACACCAGTAGCACAGGATGCCACTATTATGTATTCAGCAGTATGCCTCAGCTCTGTCTCCTCCTTATGTGCCATTTAATCTGTCATTAAAATATGACTAATCAATATTAAGACACATAGCACCAGGTGACCACTTTCAAACTTTTATAAAGCTATTAAAAATACATGTAAATTTCTATTCCGGGTCTTTATTTCATACCATTTTCGTAACTGTCACTGAGATATTGCCTAACTCTCACCATACATTTGGAGGATATACCCCTGCATCCTTCATACCAAATAGAGAGTGAGTATACATATGGGGGTGGTAGCACTGTTAGTAGCACTGTTCACGATATTGTCACGCACGTGTGTCGGAGGACCACTTCACAGGCTCAGTCAAGGTATGAAGCAACCCGCCAAGACCAGAGAGTGGGCTGCTGCTTTCCCCACAGAGCCAAGAAACCGCCCAATGATACTATTTGACCCTGCCTCTTCCGGTCCAGCCACCATAAAACCCGGGAAGAAGACATCATCACTGGATTGAGCAACCTGCTCTGTTAGCAGCAAATGCATCCTTGTGACTCTACTACTGTTAAATTCCTGCCCTCAAAACTTGAATGTTATTTTCTTTTTGTTTGTTTTAGTTTGTCCATGGACAATAAAAGAGACGACCCGGTTGGCTCCCCAAAATTTATTTTGCTGCCTGGAGACCTGTCATTCCTGAACAAGGCCACAATATATTGATATTCATTTCTTTATTTCTACATCAAAGATGTCACAGTCTACCAGAGAGTGTGTGTTGATGTAAGATACAGTATGCCACTTATTATGAACTGCCAGCTATGAAAGATTATTAAAAAAATAAATAGGATCATCAACATTAGCTGTACATTTCTTTTTCTCTGTTTTTATATATTTCTGTAAACCAACTTCAGTAAATCAACTATGACAGAAATTATACACTAAAGGGTGGTATTTTAATTAAAATCAGTAAATCACATAAAGTAGTTGAATGGTGTAGTGGAGCATTGGTTAGAGCCACTCAGTCATAGCTTATTGGATTTGAGTTGGATTCCCAACTCAATAACTGTCTGAATAGTGCGTATGCCCTTTCTGTGTCTTCTTGGGATTTCTCTGCATATTGTCTCCAACATTCCACAGATATGCATTTTAGGTAAATTGACAGTTATAAATTGGCCTGGTATGAGTAGGCCTGTGTGTGTGTAAGTGTAACCTGCACTGAGCAGGCATCTTGCCCACAGTTGATTTCTGTGTTGGATCCAATGCTCAGTTCTCAGTAATTCCATTATGGAAAAATTATATTCAGAAAATGGATAGATTGATGAATTAATTTGCCTTTAAAATATGAAAGGAGGACCATGATAAAGGAAAGCAAACTTTACTTATGTGGATCAGGTTTTGGTTTTATATATGTTAGTTTACTATTTCATTTTGAAATGTTTTATGGGCAGGTGAACTTCAAATAAAAATCAAATATTCTGTCCATCTGATATTACAAATACATAATAATAAATACAGTCGTGCCACATTGTAATTACAATCTTATGTCATAGTTTTATGCTGTAGTATTTACAAAGTTTGTTGTAATGGCAAAAGTATCAGGCTATACACCTCAAGGCTGCTGGTTCAATTCTTGTCTATGCTTCATTGTGTGACTCTGACCAAGGGATGCTTGTGCTCCATCTGTAAAAATATCTATAAACAGGCATTTGTCACATGTAGACTACTACTAGCAGCAGTATTTATTATGCACTTGTCACTAGGCTTCATGAGGGTGCTTTTTAAAATTATATATATATATATATATATATATATATATATATATATATATATATATATATATATATATATAGTCATGAATATGTGCCTGGGGGTTATCCTTCTGGCTCTGGCAAGGTGAGCAGTACCACCTGTTGGCAAGAGGAGGCGCTGTGTCTAACACTGTCTTCTTTCCCTTCCGCAGCTCGGGCAGGCACCGCCAGGAGGATGCCTAGCACCCACCTTCAGCTCTGAGATGGCTCTGCCCCTTCCTGTCAAGGCACAATAAGAATGGCTCATTCTGGGAGTGAATAGTAAAGGAGAGGGAGCTCCCTGCAACACAGGTTGAGAACAATTTCTGATTAAATAGGCCATCATTTTGACCACTTGGTTGCAGAGGTGCTGGAACAGTTTAGTTTCACTTTTTTTTGTCATACGGCAGCGTCAGTATTAAATGGGGTAGCCCGGCTGCTGCCCTAATTATTCCTAATAGTTCTCTCTCACAGTTTGTCCACCGGTCACTGGTCACTGTGTTTATATAATTAATTTTGATCCTTCTGCAAGACGTCATTAAATAGGACATCATCCTTGGACCCCAACCCCTTATCTTGTCTTGTTTCTTCACAACCCAAACCAGCTTAATCTGTTTCTCCTCACCACAAAATCCAATGCCTCCACACCAAGTCCTTCACTTGATTCAGCATTATTTTTCCTCTCACTCCATTACATTCCACACATCCATTTAATAATTATCACATTTGTTTTTCATGTTCTGCTTTCATTGGCTACTCCTTTCATAAACATTTCCCACCAGTTCCAGAGAGGCTACTTACAAGGCAGCTTCTGGAATTTCTTATACTCAGTTCTCACTCTCACTGTTATGCCTGTACCTCCATCTGCACTCAACATATCACCTACAGTAAGTAGCAGAGCTTTCCTACTTTATCCAAAACAACTTCACATCTGGAGCTGGAGCATATCCATTTCACATGCATATATTCTCCAAACAAACATTGCACTGACCCCTGCAGATTACCCTTTACACCAATATGAATCCATTTCTACTAACTTGTGCATTGTTTTGAAGTTATCCCAGGACCTCTGCTGCACACACCAGCCATGTACCTGGCTCTTCTATCTTCCATCAACCTTCCATCAGGACAACACCATCTGCATAAAGCAACAATGCTATCCCTTGCATCCCCTTACATCCTGAACTGCACCTTGATATCCTGTCTATGCTTTAATGCCCAAACATCTTCTGTTCCAACTCATTCCAAGTCAGGGTCATAGAAACCACAGCCTATCCTGGCTCCATTGGTTACAAGTCATGACTTCCCAAAGACTGTAACTTGTATGTTGAGAGAGAGAGAGAGGGGTTAGGAGAGGGTTTAGGCACATGCACTGATACAGCACATTGCCACACCCACCACATGACAAACCACCTCAGGATCCCAGAATACGTCCTAAGTGCAGCCATGTAACGGGTGACACCTCAGCATCACAGTAGTTCAGATGGAGTGGACCAGTGTGAGTTTTTTATGGTGGCTGGAGTGGCAATCCTGCACCAACCCCCAAGTTTTCCCTGCAGGTTGGAGGGCCTACATGCAGGTCTGGATGCACATTAATGTCATACTCAGGATGGAGCAATTGCAGGTTAAGGGCTCAAGCGCCCAACGGAGTGGAATCATTTCTGGCATTTATGGGATTTGAACCAGAAACCTTCCGATTGCCAGTGCAGATCCCTAGCCTCAGAGCCACCACTCCACTAGAGAGAAAAAAAAAGAGAAAAAGAAAAAGAAAAGTTTGTTTATTTATATGTATGCAACTTTTTTTATTTATATGTATGCATTATTTTTTATAATCATTACATTTTAAAATGATAATGTACATCCATCCATTTTCCAACCTGCTGAATCCGAACACAGAGTCACGGGGGTCTGCTGGAGCCAATCCCAGCCAACACAGGGCACAAGGCAGGAACCAATCCCGGGCAGGGTGCCAACCCACCACAGGACACACACAAACACACCCACACACCAAAAACACACTAGGGCCAATTTAGAATCACCAATCCACCTAATCTGCATGTCTTTGGACTGTGGGAGGAAACAGGAGCGCACGGAGGAAACCCACGCAGACACGGGGAGAACATGCAAACTCCACGCAGGGAGGACCCAGGTCCCCAGGTCTCCCAACTGTGAGGCAGCAGCGCTACCCACTGCGCCACCATGCCACCCAATAATGTACATGACAATAATATAAACAAAAAGAGTGCAAATAGTACTGTATTATTTTAAAGTTTGTAAAAGAAATTCTCAATATTTCAAGAAAGGTACATAATAATAAAATATTATTTATAACATAATAATATTCCCAAACCAGCTTAATCCAGTTCAGCATCATGGATGATAGAGTCAATCCTACCAGTGTCACAAACCCTGAATGAGGCACCAGTCCATTATTGGGCCAAGGTAGAATCACCAGTTAACCTAACCTGCACAATTTTGTGAATGTTGGGGGAAAACCCACAAAGACAAGGAGAGAAAATGCAGGCTGCAAATGTACAAAAACCCAGCCATGGGATTTAAAGCCCGAACACTAAATATTTGAGACAGCAGTGCTTGCCACTGCACCACCCTTACTAATTTATAAGCAAACGTAAAAATTAATGGATGGGTTAATGGAGATTTATTCAAGATTTATAGATCTGAAGATAATACCATTTCCGCTATGAAAGATCCATTAGTGCTTGTTCTATATTAGAAAACTGCATCTGAAAATATAAGCATTGATTAATTTTGTCTTTAAGAATTCTCCTGTTCCTGTTCAAACTACCTGGCTGGAAGACTTTTGTCATCGGCAAGTTGCAAGTGAAAAACAAAAATGAACAGAAAGCCACACACTAAAGAAATACTATGCCACAATCTGTAAAATATGGGACTAGTGAAAGTATTTGCTAAATCAAATTATTGTTAAAGTAGTGTCTTTTCTTCACCTGATGAATGAGCAAATAGAGGAAAAGGCAGAGAATTTTATCAGATGAATGCAATTGTGTACAAAACACTGAGTGCAGCATTCCTGCTGTTTCCGGTGTAACAAACTTCAATTAGCAATCAAAAATAAAAATGTTAATTTCAGAGAATAGAATTTGATTTCTTATCATGTGCAAAGCCAGTGAGAGAAAAGTGTCCCCTGAGGAATCAAGGAAGACCCTAAGTTGTGTGAAGCAACCCTGCTCCCCAATGAACTTTTGTCCCATTAGTCATTGTTTAGTTGTTTATTTCATTTTCAACATTTTGAGGTGTAGTGCTAATCCATTTGCGAAATGACTCACTTTATATTAAAAAATAAGAAAATCTAATTTAAATCAAATATTTATCAATAGACACAATAAAAAAAGTTAAAAACTGGAGGTACATATATAAAAAATTGTAATCTGATTGTTCGTCTGTATATTTGCTCACTAATTATACAAAAATTGCTTAACCAAATTTTCACAAAGTTTTGCATGTGTGTCGCCATTGGTATAATGTGAAATATAGGTATAATGGTATATCGGGCAAAGGAGTTGTAATGGAGAAGGGTAACCCCAAAACCAGTGCCTAAATGGGGACTACAATTCCATTCATGCAGTGGTACACATGTTTTGTTCCAGCCAAAGTGTTATCTCACAACACTGCAGGTACAGTATTTTCTTCTTAACTAAATTGGATAACAATGTTATTGTTGGAGTTTGCATGTTCTCCCCGTGTCTGCATGGGTTTCCTCCAGGTGCTCCGGTTTCCTCCCACATTCCAAAGACATGCAGGTTAGGTGGATTGGCGATTCTGAATTGGCCCTAGTGTGTGTGCTTGGTGTTTGTGTGTCCTGCAGTGGGTTGGTGCCCTGCCCGGGATTGGTTCCTGCCTTGCACCCTGTGTTGGCTGAGATTGGCTCCAGCAGACCCCCATGACCCTGTGTTTGGATTCAGCGGGTTGGAAAATGGATGGATGGATATTATTGTTTTGCTGAATTACGGCTGTTGTCTATACAGTGCATCTGGAAAGTATTCACAGCGCATCACTTTTTCCACATTTTGTTATGTTACAGCCTTATTCCAAAATGGATTAAATTCATTTTTTCCTCAGAATTCTACACACAACACCCCATAATGACAACGTGAAAAGAGTTTACTTGAGGTTTTTGCAAATTTATTAAAAATAAAAAAACTGAGAAATCACATGTACATAAGTATTCACAGTCTTTGCTCAGTACTTTGTCGATACACCTTTGGCAGCAATTACAGCCTCAAGTCTTTTTGAATATGATGCCACAAGCTTGGCACACCTATCCTTGGCCAGTTTCGCCCATTCCTCTTTGCAGCACCTCTCAAGCTCCATCAGGTTGGATGGGATGCGTCGGTGCACAGCCATTTTAAGATCTCTCCAGAGATGTTCAATCGGATTCAAGTCTGGGCTCGGGCTGGGCCACTCAAGGACATTCACAGAGTTGTCCTGAAGCCACTCTTTTGATATCTTGGCTGTGTGCTTAGGGTTGTTGTCCTGCCGAAAGATGAACCGTCGCTCCAGTCTGAGGTCAGGAGCACTCTTGACCAGGTTTTCATCCAGGATGTCTCTGTACATTGCTGCAGTCACCTTTCCCTTTATCCTGACTAGTCTCCCAGTCCCTGCCGCTGAAAAACATCCACACAGCATGATGCTGCCACCACCATGCTTCACTGTAGGGATGGTATTGGCCTGGTGATGAGCAGTGCCTGGTTTCGTCATGCTTGGTTTGTGCTCTGACATGAAATGTCAACTGTGGGACCTTATATAGACAGCTGTATGCAAATCATGTCCAATCAACTGAATTTACCACAGGTGGACTCCAATTAAGCTGCAGAAACATCTCAAGGTTGATCAGGGGAAACAGGATGCACCTGAGCTCAATTTTGAACTTCATGGCAAAGGCTTTGAATACTTATGTACATGTGCTTTCTCAAGTTTTTTATATTTAATAAATTTGCAAAAATCTCAAATAAACTTTTTTTAACGTTGTCATTATGGGGTGTTGTGTGTAGAATTCTGAGGAAAAAAATGAATTTAATCAATTTTGGAATATGGCTGTAACATAACAAAATGTGGAAAAAGTGATGCGCTGTGAATACTTTCCGGATGCACTGTAAGTACATTATTTTATCTCATTGTAGGTTGTGCTTACCCATGTTGAATTTTCAAGAGACACTTTTTCTTTGTTTATTTTTATCTAGACCCTCTCCTAAGAAATATATGGGTCCAAAAGGGATGTATGGTGTTGCCAACCCCTTAAAAAGTAAAACCCCAAAATACTCTTTTAGTGACTTTTGCAGTTACAAAAGTAAGTTTAGCGTGAATTTCACAAAAGTCATTGCCAAGGGAAACCCAGCCATTTCATTCACAACAACCAATTATTTCGTGATGTTATATTATAGGCAGGTTTAGAAAATGAACAGCTGGATGAACAGATAGTATACATAACCAACAGAGAGTGATTTGGGCTGCCAGACAAGAAAGGTGGTTGCCTGCTCTGTATTAATCAAAGATGTGGATAGGAATTTCATTACATTATGAAAACATGGCAATAACTCTGAAATTAACTGATGACACTACATTTTTTATCAAAGCAAAACTTTACTTTTTTGAAAAAGCCAATGCTATGATACACCTGCATATTTTTACTAAGCATACAGACTGTAAAAATGGCAGTCAGTCTGAATAATTAGTTAGAATCGGAAGAAATAACCAGCTTAAATGTCTAAGCAAAAGTCAAAGCCAAAAGTCAAAAAGACAAAAACATCAAAGCCAAATCGTAAACCAAAAGTCATAGTATAAGGTTAGGGCTTTGTCTCAGAATACAAGTAATCAAAGCTCAAAGTACGTAGTACATTAAATTTGGTCCAATCTCCGATTCTAGTGAACATTTTTGGGTGAGTTTTATACTGATGTGTCCATCATATCACAAGCAGCGCGGCCCTGGTGCTTCATGGGAAATTCTCATGAAAACAGGTGTCGCAACCCACTAAAAAAATAAATTTCAGAATTTGATTCCTAGGGTGTTAAAATCCCCCAAAACAATGGTAAGAGTAATATTCCAGCTTCAGGGAAGTCCAAGACAAAATAAAAAAGCTCCATACATAACAGACAAAAGTGCAATAGTGAAAAACCACAGTGAAGTAGAATGAGATGGCAGACATTAATTCAAATCCATTTTATGAAGAGGCACATACAATTTTTAGGCTTTGTTGGCAATAGAGCATCATGATTTGTAGCAATATAAAATCAATGTTGAATGAATCAACATTGAATAATTTTTACAAGATTATTTAATAAAGCCATTAGAAATGTTACTGTAGAGACCTGCAGAGATGTATGTGAACCTATTCCCTTCAGCCCCCTCTAATGTGGATGTGTTCCATGGTCCATAGATTCCATTGTTTTAACAAGCCATCCAGTCTATTATGTGTGAGTTATCATCTATTTTTGAAAACACACTAAACCAGGAAACACAAAGAAGTAGCATTCATGGTTGTGGTTTAGCAACAGGTATTGTGTAGATGATGGATGGGTCATCTGTATTTCAGTCAGCATTGACAACAACTTCAATATTTAAAAAACACAAAAATATTTGTCTTCTAACTTTAAGTCACTGTACACTTATACCTGTGTAAAGCCAGGAACTTTGGCTAGTACTTATAAAGAATGAAAATATACAAACAAAAATGGTACACATCAAATGTAACAAGTAACACAGCCTTTTATATGAGTATGCTCAAACTGTTCAGTCATGATCCCCTTTACCTAAATGTATAATATACCTTGTGATTTTGTGGTACATGGAATATGCATTTAACATAATCTCAGACTGATTATACAACCATAGCTTCCTATTTAAATTGAACTACTTGTATTGTTTTATTGTGGTTTCCAATAACCCAGCGACACATTGTTTGAAAAAGAGTAACACTTTACTTGAACAATCATAGACATGTACAACAATTTCTGCAAACACACCAATTCCTGCTACCACTTCCTATATGTAAATTAATTCAGATATCACTATTAGCTCTCAAGTTCACAGATCATCATCAGCTATCATTAGATCATCCTTTCTTTACAGACTCTAAAGATTGTAATTTCTTTTAACATGGTATCAATATATTTTCCAGTATTCTAAATTTCACTATTTCAAAGTATGTACAGTAGCCAACTCCCAAGAATGATCAAATTCTACATTTTGTTTTAACATGACTTAATCAGTCTTTCAGGACGCTTCTTGTGACAGGCAGATTTTCTGGTTGGTACTGTTCCTTTAGTCTTTCTTCAACAACATTCTCCTGGTCATTATTAGAATGTTCCTCGTGATTGAAAGTTGTTTCCTTCAGGAGATGCTGTCGATTCCTCTGTATTACTCTACCTTCTTCTCTTTGTATTTGGTAAGATCTGGGTTGCACTTTTTTATGACCATTTGATGTCCATGTCCATGTGTTTGTGTTACCTTTGAACCTTACACTGCCCCCTTCACATAGCTCTGGTAAATGTTGTGTTCCTCTGTCAAAATATATCTTCTGTTTAGCTTTTTGTTGTTCTTTGAACTGTCTCATCTTCTCACCATCCCATGTGTTTGAAAGATTATCTTTTACTGGTAGATTGGAATGAATACATCAACCCATTAGGAGATAAACTGGTGAAAAGCCACAATCTAGTGGTAAAATGCAATATGCTAAAAGAGCCTTTTAAAAATCACCTCCACTGTTTTTTGCTTTGAACATGAGCTTTTTAACAATGCCCACAGACTTTTCCACCAAATCATTGGATTGTGGAAAAGGAGGAATAGAAGTATTATGAAAGAAATTCCCAGCCTTCTGCAAAGACTTTAGAACTTGCATTTGAAAATTGTGGACCATTGCCTGTAAAAACTTTCTCTGGCACACCATGCCTCGAAAAAATGGATTTCACACGAACAATGACATTCTTTTCTGTTGCTTTACTCAAACCATATACTTCTGGATACAGGTAGTAGTAATCAGTGACAATAAGATAATCCCTCTGGTCAGAACTGAAAAGGTCAGCACCTACCTTTTGATAAGGTCTCTGGGGTATTGGGTGACATCTAAGTGACTCTCTGGGATTGTTTGGCTGGTACCGAATACATGTTGTATAATTTGAAACTTCATCTGAAATGTTTTGGTTTATTCTTGGTCAATACATTACTTCACAAGCCCTTCTCTTACATTTTTCAACTCCTAGGTGATCCTCATGATTTTTTTTTTCTTTTTCCTTGTGGAATCACTGTTTTACTGCCCTTGTATATAATACCATCATTAACAGTCAGCTCAGCCCTGTAGTTCCAATACTCACTAAGATCCATGCTACAGTCTTTTTTCACATTAGGCCAGCCACTTACTATAGCATTTGCCACCTGCATCACTGTCCCATCTTTCTCAGTCTCCAGTCTAGTTAGATGCGTTTTGGCACTTGCCACAGGTAGAGCTTCTGTAATCAGTTTTACATATACCTACATGTCTTCAAATACTTGATAATCATGTAGAGACTTTGGATCGACTGCTCTGGACTGTGTATCTGCTGTATCCATCTACTTTCCAGGTGTATATGCAACATTTAGTACATAATGCTAAAAGTACTGGTGGTGGCCGTTGTTAACCGGGGCCTCGACCAATGCGGTATGGACATCTGTATTGTTGTCCGCATGTTGATCTCGCAAAATTTTACACCAGGTGCTGTTCCTGACGTAACCCTCCCCATTTATCCGGGCTTGAGACCAGCACCTTCAGAAGAAACACACTGGTTTGTGCATCCCCTGCAGCTGGATTTACGGGAGCAGCCAAAAGAAGAAGAAGTGCATAATGCTGGAGTTTGATCATCAGCCTTTGAATTCGTAATGGACATTCATTGAGGGGTTTTACAATAACGATATTACAACAACAACAACAACATTTATTTATATAGCACATTTTCATACAAAAAATGTAGCTCAAAGTGCTTTACATAATGAAGAAATGAAATAGTCCTCTTTGTATTTAGGGTTCTCACGGAAGGACTTGATAATGATGGTCATGCAGACTTCTGGCTTTCAATCCATCAATGTTGGAACATCACGGTGCTTTGAGTAGATCCGCCACCAGAAACAAACCGGAAAAAGAAACAGAAGAGAGAGTAGGGGTTAGTACCGATTTTAGAGCCACCATGAATAGTTATTATAATGAATTGAATATACAGAGTATCAGGATTAAATTTAAGTGAAGTTATGAGAAAGCCATGTTAAAATAATGTGTTTTCAGCAGTTTTTTAAAGTGCTCCACTGTATTAGCCTGGCGAATTCCTATTGGCAGGCTATTCCAGATTTTAGGTGCATAACAGCAGAAGGCCGCCTCACCACTTCTTTTAAGTTTTGCTCTTGGAATTCTAAGGAGACACTCATTTGAGGATCTAAGGTTACGATTTGGAATATAGAGTGTCAGACATTCCGATATATAAGATGGGGTGAGATTACTTAAGGCTTTATAAACCATAAGCAGAATTTTAAAGTCAATTCTGAATGACACAGGTAACCAGTATAGTGACATCAAAACTGGAGAAATGTGCTCGGATTTTCTATTCCTAGTTAGGATTCTAGCAGCTGCATTCTGCACTAGTTGCAAACGATTTATGTCTTTTTTGGATAGTCCTGAGAGGAGTGCGTTACAGTAATCTAGTCGAACTGAAAACAAAAGCGTGAACTAATTTCTCAGCATCTTTCAATGATATAAGAGGTCTAACTTTTGCTATGTTTCTTAAGTGAAAAAATGCTGTCCTAGTGGTCTGATGAATATGCGATTTAAAATTCAGATTACAGTCAAAAGTTACCCCTAAGCTTTTTACCTCCGTCTTGACTTTTAATCCTAATGCATCAAGTTTATTTCTGATACCCTCATTGTATCCATTGTATCCATTATTGCCAATCACTAAAATTTCAGTTTTCTCTTTATTTAGCTTGAGAAAATTACTATTCATCCATTCAGAAATACAAGTAAGACATTGTGTTAGTGAATCAAGAGAATCTAGGTCATCAGGTGCTATTGATAAGTACAGTTGTGTGTCATCAGCATAGCTGTGGTAGCTCACGTTGTGCCCTGAGATGATCTGACCTAACGGAAGCATGTAGATTGAGAAGAGCAGCGGACCCAGGACAGAGCCTTGTGGAACAGCATATAGGATATCATGTGTCTTTAAGTTGTAATTACCACAACTAACAAAGAATTTTCTCCCTGTCAGGTAGGATTCAAACCAATTTAAGAGACTGCCAGAGAGGCCCACCCATTGACTAAGGCGATTTCTAAGAATGTTGTGATCAATGGTGTCAAATGCGGCACTCAGATCTAGGAGGATGAGAACAGATAAATGGCCTCTGTCTGCATTTAGGGGTTGGATTAGAAACCACAGGTTTATGTGAGCAGCGAGCAGAAGCACAGAGCAGAGCAGCAAGCGGAAGCATAGAGCAGAGCAGCGAGCGGAAGCACAGAGCAGCGGCGTCTCCCACAGGCATGTAGCCCTTTGCAAACACCCGAGCAAGTTCAACTGAAGTAAAGCCGGCAGCTGACCAGTAGAAATAACCGGCAGTAAGAAATTAAAGTCGATTGCTCAGCGGGTGGTGGAAACTTAAAGCCGACGGTCTCTTAGTGATTCAGCTGAATGCGGAAAGCACCTAAGTTACTACAAAAAATGGAGAAGATGACATCAACACTAAACGTAAGTTCTATCTGCTCTTTGCCCGTTGAGGGCACGTTAATATGTTGTGTGTCCTGCAACATATACAGTTCAGGTTTTCCGGGCCGACAGTGTAGGCAGCTTCACCTGCCAAAAGTGTTTAGTTAATTTAGAGTTGGTCGGGAAAATACGTGAATTGGAGGACCGCGTTAGGAATCTGATAACGATTAGGCAAACCAAAAATTGGATCGACTCGGTTTATATAGACAATTCGGCTACTTCTCAGGCCCCACTGTAGTAAGCGCCGAAGTCAGCAGTACCAATTCAGCCACAGGGCGAGTGGGTAACAGTAAGACAAGGGTCTAAGAATCCAAAATGTAGTCCCCCGGCACCCAGGTCACCAATTCGGACCCAGAACAGATTCTCAGCACTCCGCAGCGCGCCTGTGGAAACTGAGAATAAGAAAGTGCTCATAATTGGCGATTCCATAGTGCGGAATGTTAGAATTCCAAACTATGTTAAACCAGTAGTTAATGTTAAGTGCCTCGCAGGGGCCAAGATTTCTGGCATAGAGGCCGCATTGGACCGTGTTGCCGACAATGGAGTATCTAACTTATTGCTGCATGTCGGCATTAATGATATTTATTTACAGCAATCTGAGGTATTAAAGAGGAACTTCATCTCTCTATGCATCAAAGCTAAAAGAAAATGTCAGAATTTAGTTGTATCTGGCCCCTTACCAAGATTACATAGAGGGGATGTGATTTATAGCAGACTGCATTCCCTTCACTGCTGGCTAGAAACCTGGTGTGCAAATAAAAGCATAGCATTTGTGAACAATTGGGATGATTTTTGGGAAAGGCCTGGATTTTTCAGAAGAGATGGTCTTCATCCTAACTGGAGGGGATCTTATGTATTATCCCAAAATATGGCAGCAAAACTGCCTGGTTGACTGATTAGAGCACCATCCAGGCCGCAGTCATGTGATCTTAAATCACAGGCTGTTGTTTATCCCACCTGTTACTTTCCTGAAGCTGTTACCCAAAATCCGTGTCGTGGGGCATCCAGTAAATTTAGTCTTGATACAAACCTTAAATTAATTGATAACCAAAAAATAAGGTGTATAATTAGACCAAAAGATAAAACCAGACCCTCAGCAGACCGCATCTGTAATAGAAATTTACTTCAAATTAAAACAAAAAATATATCACCAGTTCAGAAAGAACCATGCAGTTTTAAATGCTGCTTATTGAACATTCGCTCTCTTGGCACTAAAGCTGTTTTGGTAAATGAAATTATATTAAGTACAAAATCTGATCTGTGTCTTCTCACTGAAACCTGGCTTAGTAAATGTGACACTGTCCCCCTAGTTGAGGCGTCACCAGATGGATACTCGTTCCTTCATAAGTCTAGAGATTCTGGTCGAGGAGGAGGACTTGGAATAATTCACTGTAACAAAACGCAAATCACTTCTAAAAATGTAGGCAACTTTACATCCTTTGAGGCAATCATTTTAAATATTAAAACAGATTCCAACACAATTATAGTACTAGTCTACAGACCACCAGGGCCTTATTCATTGTTCATAACTGAATTTAGCAACCTTCTATCTGATTTGGCTATAAATTATGATCACGTAGTACTGATAGGGGATTTTAATGTACACATTGATGTGGAAACTGACACTTTTAGCAAATGTTTTACTTATTTGTTAAATTCAGTAGAATTTTGTCAGATTGTCAAAGGTCCAACTCGTCATAACCACACATTAGATCTAATTATAACTTACAAAGTTGAAATTCAAAATTTAAATATTACTCCATTAAATGAAGTTATTTCCGATCATTACTTAATTACATTTGATTTAGTCCTGCCCTTGCCAACACACTCTCAGATTAAAACAAAGACAGTGCGACATCTAGATTGTAATTCTGCTTCAAAATTTATAGATACTTTGAGTAAGTCGAGTGTAATTTTGGAAAACCATTTAGATCAGTTAACATCAAATGTAAATGTGGAAAACAATTTAGATCAGCTAACATTACATAATAATGTGACCTTGAGAGATGCTCTGGACACAGTGGCTCCCTTTAAAACAAAAGTGATCAAAGCACATAGAAACTCTCCCTGGTTTAATGAAAACACTCGAGCTCTTAAATTAGAGTGTTGAAAACTGGAGCGCAGATGGAGAACAACAAAGCAACATGTCTTTCAAATTGCATGGACTGAGAGTGTTAATAAATATAAAAAAGCCCTCTTTAAAGCTTGCTCAGAATACTATTCTACATTAATAGATAGCAATAATAAAAATCCTCGGATACTGTTTAGAACAGTGGCTAAATTATCAAATGGAAATTCAGATCAACAGTGCAAAATACCAACAGATATTAGCAGTACAGACTTTATGAACTTCTTCAATGAGAAAATTAAAAAAATAAGATCCCAGATATCTGCATCACAGTACAAACCAAATACTAGCTTAGCAGACCCTGTCTCACATTGCATTCAGCACTTTAGTAATTTTAATCCTATAACTGAGCTGGAAGTCTTAACTTTAATTTCTAAAATGAAGCCCACTACTTGCTCCCTAGATCCAGTGCCAACAAAACTAGTAAAAAGTGCAATGGATGTTCTTGCAGCGAATATTCTAAATATTATCAATAGTTCATTATTGTATGGCACAGTACTTGATACACTAAAAATGTGAGTCATTAAACCATTACTTAAAAAGTCAGACCTAGGCCCACACATACTAAATAATTATAGGCCTATTTCAAATTTACCATTTCACTCTAAAATACTAGAAAAAGTAGTCGCCAGTCAGCTTCAGACACACCTTACACATTACAATTTATTTGAGAAATTCCAGTCTGATCATAGTACAGCAACAGCACTAACGCGGGTTGTAAATGACATTCTGATATCCTCTGATGAAGGAAACTCCACTGTAATTATGTTGCTGGACTTAAGTGCAGCATTTGACACCATCGACCATTCTATTTTACTACACAGGCTAGAAAATGATGCTGGGCTTACAGGCACCATGCTCATTTGATTTAGTTCTTATTTATCAAATCGATTCCAATATGTACAGAAATGTGCTGACAGTACTCCATCATTATACACAGAAGTTCAATATGGTGTCCCGCAGGGCTCAGTACTAGGACCTTTACTGTTTTCCCTTTACATGCTTCCACTGGGATCTATCATTAGGAAACATAATGTTAATTTTCACTCATATGCAGATGACACCCAGTTATACCTTTCATTTAAATCAAATGACGTTTCTCCGATGTTGTCTTTAATTAGTTGTGTTAGCGAATTAAAGGAGTGGATGAATGAGAACTACTTGTCTTTAAATACAGATAAAACAGAGATGTTAATTGTTGTAGGGAATGACGCTGATCACAACAATATTTTGTCATCATTTAACTCAGTTGGAATCCCAATTAATTTTACTGAATCAGCCCACAATCTAGGAGTTATCTTTGACTCTAGCATGTCATTTAAAGCGCATATTACAAAGTTGTCCAAAACATGTTTCTTCCATCTTAAAAATGTTAGGAAATTAATTCATGCATTTATCTCTAGTAGGATTAACTACTGCAATGCGGTGTTCACTGGATGTTCAAACTGTTCTCCGTACAGCCTCCAGTTAAATCCCAAATGCGGCTGTACGAATTATTACAAGAACAAGCAAATACGAACACATAACTCCAGTTCTTAAATCCTTACACTGGATCCCGGTTAAGTTTAGGGCAGATTTCAAAATCCTCCTTTTAACATATAAAGCATTAAATGGCCAAGGTCCGGCTTACTTATCTGAACTTATCATAACTTACAAACCTGAGCGCACATTAAGATCTCAAGATGCCGGTCTGCTTATGATTCCAAGGATTAATAAAATAACAGTGGGAGGTTGAGCTTTTAGTTATAGGGCCCCTAAACTGTGGAATGGTCTGCTTGCTTCTATAAGAGATGCCCCTTCGGTTTCAGCTTTTAAATCCCGGCTGAAGTTTAGCATATCCTGACTAGAGCTGCTGATTAACTGTACATACTGCATCTCTGTTGTTAGTCATTAGCACTAAAACATAAGTAACATGATAGTTATAATTGGATTCTAACCTTCACCTATTCTGTTTCTCTTCTCGGTACTCAAATGTGGCACCTGGTACCATGGCCCACCTGCCAAGTTGTTTTGCCTGCCTAAGGTAAAGTCATCCCTGATGGAGGATCACAGGAATCGTGGGAAAGAGGGGTCCTTTCATCGAATTGGCTGGCCCAACACTGTTTCAGCTGTGGAATGGCCAAATGGGGGAGGCAGCTTGATGGATGAGGTCTCCAGGACTCTAAACATATCCAAATCTTATTATGTGATATCATCTACTGTTAAATTTTGCTCCGTACTTCTAAAATTTTTGTTTTTATACTGTATTGAGAATTTGTTCTGTTCTGTGTATTGTATTGTATTTTCCCCCTTCTTTTGACACCCACTGTACGCCCAACCTACCTGGAAAGGGGTCTCTCTTTGAACTGCCTTTCCCAAGGTTTCTTCCATTTTTTCCCTACAAGTTTTTTTTGGGAGTTTTTCCTTCTCTTCATAGAGAGTCAAGGCTGGGGGGCTGTCAAGAGGCAGGACCTGTTAAAGCCCATTGCGGCACTTCCTGTGTGATTTTGGGCTATACAAAATAAATTGTATTGTATTGTATTGTATTTACCCGCAAGTCATTTACTACTTTAACGAGTGCAGTTTCTGTGCTGTGATTTGTTCTAAAACCTGACTGAAATTTATCAAGAATAGCATGTTTATCGAGGTGGTCAATTAACTGCATAATGACTGCCTTCTCTAGAATTTTACTTAAGAAAGGCAGGTTAGAGATGGGTCTAAAATTTTCAAAAGCAGAGGGGTCAAGATTATTTTTCTTGAGTAGGGGTTTAACTACAGCAGTCTTAAGACAGTCTGGGAAGATCCCCGTATCTAATGACGAATTTACTATGTCAAGAATATTATCAATTAGCACGCCCGATATTTCTTTGAAAAAACTTGTTGGTATTGGGTCAAGGACGCAGGTGGAGGGTTTCAGTTGAGAAATTATTTTATGTAAATCAGGTAAATCTATGGGGCTTAGGAGAATCCGAAGTGTTGGGGAGAAATACTATGTTATTTCTAATATCATTAATTTTTTGATTGAAAAATACAGCAATAGCCTCACAGGTTTTACTGGAAGTATTTTGGAGGCATTCCTTTGTGTTACCTGGGTTTAGCAGACAATCAATTGTAGAGAATAAGACTCTGGGATTACTAGCATTGTTATTTATAATCTTAGAGAAATAGCAGCGCCTGTCAATACGGACTGTGTTATTGTATTCTGTTATTTTAACCTTCAATATTTCATAGTGGATAGTTAGTTTAGTCTTCCTCCATTTATGCTCAGCTCTACGGCATGTTCTCTTTAAATCAGACACTCTTTGGGTCTTCCATGGTATAACAATGCTAGAAGATTTTTTTAACTGTTTTTTCAGGGGCAACTATGTCAACAGCAGCTCTCACTTTAGTATTAAATCTTTCCACCTTACTATTTGCATTATCCTCGCTATTACAGTTGGCACTATAAACGGACTGATTGCTTAGAATGTTTGTAAGTGTTAAAGCTGCTGATGAGTCAAAGAAGCGTTTTTTAACAATATGCTTCTCATGAGTGTTTTCTATCATTATTTCTATATTAAATAGTAGAAGAAAATGGTCTGATAGACCAATATCAATGACCTGCTTTACATCAACTTTTAGTCCTTTAGTAATTACTAAGTCTAACGTATGACCTGCTTTATGTGTAGGCTGATTAACGAGCTGTCTCAAATCAAAAGAGTCTAGGAGGTTCATGAATTCTTTTACTTTTTGGTCACACTGATTGTCTATATGAAAGTTAAAGTCGCCGACCATTAAGCGTGTGTCATAGTTAGTAATTAAAATTGACATTAAGTCTGAGAATTCCTCAAAGAAGGACGCGTTAAATTTAGAAGGTCTATACACGAATAATACTAGAACGTGAGAATCTCCATGAATAACAACGGCAAGATACTCAAAGGACATGAATTTACCAAAACTGACATCTTTATCCCAGCTTGAGTAAATGTTTGCTAGGCCGCCGCCTCTTTTTCCTTCGCATTCCGCACAAGTAAAACTGTAATCCGGAGGTGCAGATTCGATTAGAACAGCCGCGCCATCTGAGCTAAGCCACGTTTCACTTAGTGCAATAAAATCAATTTTTCTATCACTAATAAGATCGTTGATAAAAAACGTCTTGTTAGTTAAAGCTCTAACATTTAATAGTGCCATATTTAATGTTTCGGAGGGGTAGAGCTGAATACTATGTGCGCTATTGATATTTGGAACAGAAACTAAGTTATTTTTGTTAGCGCCACTCTGTGTGTATTTTTTATTTAATCTATAATCTGTTTTTATAGTTTTAATATATTGTATTTATATATTTAATATATTGTATATATTCGCTTCCCGGGTCCTCCCTGCGTGGAGTTTGCATGTTCTCCCCGTGTCTGCGTGGGTTTCCTCCGGGCGCTCCGGTTTCCTCCCACAGTCCAAAGACATGCAGGTTAGGTGGATTGGCGATTCTAAATTGGCCCTAGTGTGTGCTTGGTGTGTGGGTGTGTTTGTGTGTGTCCTGTGGTGGGTTGGCACCCTGTCCGGGATTGGTTCCTGCCTTGTGCCCTGTGTTGGCTGGGATTGGCTCCAGCAGACCCCCGTGACCCTGTGTTCGGATTCAGCGGGTTGGAAAATGGATGGATGGATGGATGTTTTCAGAGAGGATGCGGGCGCCAAATCTATTCGGATGAAGGCCATCCCGCTTGAAGAAATGCGGCCTTTCCCAAAAGAGGTCCCATTTGTCGATGAACCCTTGATTCTCGCAGAATCCTTTCAGCCAGTTGTTTAATCAAACATTAATGGCTTAATCAAATATTAATGGCTTATGATTGGTTTCCACAGTGGGTGACCCTGCAACAAACTGATGCAATCTATCACATGCAAACACATTGTTAAGCAGCTCTTTTTCATTTTGGGTATATCTGGCTTCTGCAACTGTTGTAGAGTGAGATGCATATGTCACTGGTTGCAGGTTATCATCATGTTTCTGAAGTAAAACAGCTCTCAGATCTGCTTGAGAATCATCAGCTGAAATTTGGATAGGTCTTACCAGATCATAAAATGTCAATAATGGTTCTTTCGTAAGTACTTTCTTTAAATGTTGCCATGCCATGTCTTGCCCGTGATTCCATTCCCACTCATTTTTCTTTTCGGTTAGCCTTTTTAGTGAGCTACTTCTTCAAAGAGGTTAGATATGATTTTTCCCATTTGATTAATCATTCCCATTAACCTTTCAACATCTTTTTAAATTGTGGTTTTTGCATATTTTCAATAGCTGACACTTTCATTGGATCAGGATGGACACTCTTATGCTGACTGTATCACCTAGAAATGTCATTTCAGACACCCCTGTTTCACATTTGCTTTTATTCAGCTTTAAATTGGCTTTACATGTAGCTTCAGATACCTTTTTGAGTCTCTTATCATGTTCTTTTTATAAAATTATATCATCCATGAAAGTATCAACACCTTCAATGTGCTCTTATATCAAATGTATAGTTTTATGGTATACCTTTGATGCATACGAAATCCCAAAATGAAGTCTCAAAAACTGGTATCTGGGAAAAGGGGTATTAAAAGTGAACCGATTTGCACAGGCATCATCCAATTTTAGCTGGCAAAATCCTGAGGATGCATCCAGCTTACTAAAACACTTGGCATTTGCAAACTGAGACATTATTTCTTCACATGTAGGGAATTTAAAATGCTCTCTCTTAATTACTCCATTCAATCTCTTGGATCCAGACAAATTCTTAGATTTCCATTTTTCTTGTCTACAATTACTAAAGAATCAACCCATTCAGTTGGAATATCTACTTTCTCCATTACTCCTAGGTGTTTCATTCTGTCAAGCTCAGCTTTTAAAGGTTTTCTGACAAAAAAATGAACTTTTCTGCATGGATGGATGATGGGTGGTATATTTCTGTCAGTTTTTATAATGTGCTGTTCTGGGAGACTTCCTAGTGCTTTACACAAATTACTGTATTCTTCTATCAGTTGATCACAGTCAGAGTTTTCACTTTCAAGGACTAAAATGCTCTTTACTAGGTTTAGTCTCTCACAAGCAGTTAAACCCAATATTGCTTGAACATCTTTTGGCACCACTATAAAAGTTAACATGTGCACTGTGCCCTTATATGTCACCTTTGCTATACATTTTTCTTTTACAGAGATGTCAGTGCATGCATAACCTGTTACTTTTACATGTGTATTATACTGTTTTGGTCTTGGCCTCAAAGCATAAAATACATTGTATGAAATAACATTTGCTTGTGCTCTAGTGTCAACTTTAAAAAAATAAAACAATTATACTATTCACCTGCAAAGGAATAACCCAATCTTTTCCACTATGTCCTTTCTCAGACAGTGCATTTATAAAGAATTCTGCTGTATCAGTTTCTTTCACAACATTCACTTTTCTTGCAAAACAGTTATTGCAGGTCTTACCATAGACTGGGCACTTTTTTGGGGTATGCAGTGCTCCACGGTGATTACACATTGAGCAATATTTTCTGTCTGCTTTGTTTCTGGAACTTTCAGGTTGTGTTACTTTCTTCTCTTCATATGCCTTTTCTTTATCATGCTTTTTTAAGAACATCTATGTGAAGTTTTCACTTATCAGACCTCTGGCTAGTGACTTTACTGTTTCAGCAGCCCTACATAGCACTAAAGCTTTGTCTAAATCTAGGTTTTGTTCTCTAAGCAGTCTCTCTCTTAGCGCATTATCAGGTATTCCACATACAATTCTGTCTTTGATCAAAAAGTCTGTAAGCATACCAAATTTGCACATTTTACTGCAGTTTCTCAGCTCCACCAGAAAATTGATCAATTGTTTCTCCGGCTTTCTGTGTGCACGTAAAAAATCAATATCTTTCTGAGATCATATTTCTTTTAGGTATGCAGTATGCCTCAAACTTGTCCATAATTGGTTTCAGTTTTAATTCATCCCCATCTTTAAAGACAAAATCATTATAAAATTTCAAGCACTTCATACCTGACAACATGTAAAAATAATTTCATTTTTTCCGCTTTATGATCCGTGTCAATTGTATATAAGTATAGAGTTCAAAACACTGTTTGAATCTCCTAGTTTTCAGCTACATTACCAGTCAACTGAAGTTTTGGGGTGGCTACAGACCTTCCATTTCTTCTTTTTTTCTGTTTTTTTTCAAATACTTTGCTCAAACTCTCTTTTCCAAACCCACAAATCTGATACCATATATTGTTTTAATTGTGGGTTCCAACAACTCAGAAATACGCTGTTTGGAAAAGAGGAACTCTGTACAACAATTTTTGCAAACACACCAATTCCTAATCCTGCTTCCTGTATGTAAATTAAGTTAAACATCATTATTAGTTCTAAAGTTCACCGATCAAAATCAACTATAATTACATTACTTGACATATTTTCAGCAGGTGACATGGTGGCACAGTAATAATAATAATAATTCATTACATTTATATAGCGCTTTTCTACTCAAAAGAGCTATCATACAGGGAGGGCCCAGATTGCAAACCCATGTAGCAACAGAACTCCGGCAAAGTAAGTTCAAATCCAAACATGGTCCCCAAGTTCAAATGTTCGTTACCAGTCTGTTTCATTTGCTCTGAATACTTTATCTTCTTCCCATCATACACAGGCCTGCATATTAAATTAATACACATTCTCAGTTATGTGTTTGCACTTCCTGAAGTAGAATAGCTCCTCTTCCAGCGTTGTTTGCTACTTTTACTGCATTCTTGTCCTTTGAATTCCCAAATAACTTCTGACAGTTTAAGTTAGGGAACTTTACAATAAAAGAAGTAAAATGTGAGGTGGAGTCAAGCTAAAGTTAGAAAATGGGATTTATTAGAAAATGGAATGAACCTTAACAAAACTGATAATGTCTTTTCTTAATGTAGTATCCACCCTTCTCAAAGCACTTGCGCCACCTGCCTGGAAGTGCCTGGATTCCAGCAGAATAAAAGGTTTTGTCTAGTCCTCGCAAACCACTCGTGCACCGCTTACTTCACGTTGTCATCTGTCTTGAATTGATGACCACCCAGATGTTTTTTTAGCGGTTCAATAAGGTGGAAATCACACGGGGCCAAATCTGGCGAATGAGGATGTGGCAATACCTCAAACTTCAGTTTCTCCTGACAAGCCATGGTGTTCTTAGCAGTGTGTGGACGGGCATTGTCTTGCAGCAAAAGGACTCCTTCAGACAGTGGTCCCTGCCTCTTGGATCGAATAGCAGGCTTCACATTGGTCTCCAGCAAGATACAGTAACTTGCACTAGTGATTGTAGTACCCCTTGGCATTTAGTGTTTGACAATAACTCGGGTGTTTGCATGGACAAGACAAAACCTTTCATTCTGCTGCAATCCAGGCACTTTCACGCAGGTGGCGCTAGTCTATTGAGAAGGGTGGAGACTACATTGAGAAAAGACATTATCAGTTTTGTTAAGGTTGTTCCATTTTCTAATAAATCCCATTTTCTAACTTTAGCTTGACTCCTATTATCAGGCTATTGTGCTGCAGTGCTCTTGGAGTGCAAACATTTCTCGTTGTGTATATTTTTGGTGTCAGATCGCACATAGTGTACAACAGTGCAGTAAGGGAAATTATATAATTACTGTATTTTTTTTTATCTGCCTACCAATCTTGGGATTTACACTGCATATACATTAAGTTCCAGATGTTTTCTCACACTCCATGGCCTTTTTTTAAAGTTTGTTGTATCTTTTGATTTTTTTTTTCTTCTGTCGCTTATTCTGTATTTCAGTAAACATCTTGCGGGTTATTGAGCAGTGCCTTTCAAAACTGCAAAATCTGTCCAATATAGTCAGTAATATTATTTATGATGTGACCATCATTTCAAATGTTGTCTAAACTGCCATTCAATTAACGTAAATAGTTGTTCTGGTGTGCACCTTTAAAAATTCAGCTGCCTTCAGTAGTCAGCAAATCCAGTAACAAACACTCTACCCTGGCAGCCCTGCTTTGCATACTTCAAGCCCTGCAGCTTTTGTGTGGCCTTGGACAGCTGTCTGAATTATACATGTGGGATTACCACACCAGGCATGGGCCCAATTTGTGAGCTGTTTCTGCACTTCTGTGGCACTAGACTGGACTTTATTAATATTCCTTTTCATCGTCTTGAAACTGAGTTGTTTTCTTTTCTTTTGGAGTAATTACTGGACTTTTTTTAGCATTTTTATTCTTAGAATTTTTATTTACAAGAAACACACAAATGTTAAAACTTTTCACAGACTTCCATTTTATACAAAAGTTTCTTTTGCTCACTTTGCCATATTATATAATAGATCATAATGTGCAAATATAGATTTGGGTTAAACTATACAAGAATTAAGTTACAACCAGAAAAGAATGTTAAATGTCTGATACTTTTCGACTTAAGTAGATGTTAAATACACAACTGTGTCACTTCTGGACACCTTGTCTTATAGTAAACTTTGGAAGTACTTACATCTATGTTTTAAAATGTGCCTTGTATTATATCTGCTGCACTCCTTGTCTTTTTTCAATTTGATACTGTTCATGTTTTATTATATTACAATAGCACTGTTGAAAACACAACATGAGAAACAACTTCCAGGCTTTTTCATAGTACATCAGTCACCTGAAACTACACAGTAACAATCAAAAGAGAAATAAAGAAATAGTCAATAAGACTGGTTGACAGTTAAGGTGTATACGTTTTCTCTGGTAAAATTTTCACCTTGTCTATAACCCTTGAAAAAAATAACATACCTTCACCTTACTCCTCTCACTTGTCTCTCATTAAAATGCAGTCCCCACAATATGTACAAAAATGTGTTACTTTAAGATCAATTTTAGATTTTAGCAAGTCACATCTTTGTAAACTGGTTAGATTGCTCAAATAGGCTCACAAGCAAATAGATGTGTCAGGAGTATTGCTCCCCAATTTTGATTAATCTTTAAGTAAAAAGAAATTATTGTCACAAGTCTACACAAAATGAGTGTGTGTCTGAACTGATTATGAATGTATTAGTGAAGGAATGGATTAAAGCATTTATAGAATTATATTTGGTGTTTTCACGCTGCCATTGTTGTAAATGTTCTTACACTGAGCTCTTAAGTCATCAAGTCTTTGTGATTACTCTGGCCCACGCAAGTCTTTCTTTCTTTTAAGCTTCATTTTCCCAATCAAATTATATATTAAATTTGTGAAATAGCTACAAAACTGAGGACTGAACAGTGAAAGAAATTTAAAAATGTGTTAAATTGCAATTAAACTCACACACTGTACCTTCAAAATTTACAAAAAGAGGCCACAGATGGATTGGAAAAAGTATTTTTATCAAACAGGTTTCAGCTCACAAATTCATCAGCCTTTATGCAGTTATTAAACTGCTTAGTTATAATGATTCTGAGGAAGAAAAAAAAACCAAAAGGATCGAGAGCTACATCTGTCCTCTTTTAAGAAGCGTCAGACACCCTGTGGCAGTTTCTTTGCACTGCTAAGCTGGTGAAGAAGGAAATGAGTGCAAAGTGCTGCAGACTATAAATATTTGCAGTTTTACCTGTTTAAAAATCTTCCAATGACGCTGCACAAATTAGTGCTGTTGTGCTACAGGTAAGACATCAAAAGTACATATTTAAGTTTGATGTTTAAAACGTGCAACTATGGGTACTTAATGGGTGAAATCACAAGAGTATGGTACAGATGGAAGAATTATGGCACTACACAGTACACTGTGCTTACCAGGTTCATGTCTGGACTATAGTTCACTGTCCTTATTTCAAAATTAGAGTCTGTAATAGTACTAATGATACTAAAATCATACAACAGCAGTAAGAACGTAAGGAGTAATGATAGAAACATCAATAAAATGGTAACACGTTATATAAAATAGTGGAAAACATTGAATACACCAATTTGGTTCATTTAGTGTTTATGTGTGTTTAATTTTAAATATTGAAAACTACAGTATGATGAAGACAATTTAGAAACAAGAGTGAGTGCTACAGCAGCAAAGACTGTAAAGTGAAAACTTCTGGGAGGTACAAGCACAGCAGATGAAGAAAACAGAAAGATGTAAAGGTTAGGTTAGTTAATGTTCTTATTTCTACATATACCTGTACAGTTAGGTCCATAAATATTTGGACAGAGACAACTTTTTTCTAATTTTGGTTCTGTACATTACCACAATGAATTTTAAATGAAACAACTCAGATGCAGTTGAAGTGCAGACTTTCAGCTTGAATTCAGTGGGGTGAACAAAACGATTGCATACAAATGTGAGGCAACTAAAGCATTTTTTTAACACAATCCTTTCATTTCAGGGGCTCAAAAGTAATTGGACAAATTAAATAACTGGAAATAAAATGTTCATTTCTAATACTTGGTTGAAAACCCTTTGCTTGGCAATGACAGCCTGAAGTTGCTGTTTGTTTTATGGGCCTTTCTGTCCGAAGTTTAGTCTTCAACAAGTGAAATGCATGCTCAATTGGGTTAAGATCAGGTGACTGACTTGGCCATTCAAGAATTTCCCACTTCCATTTTGCTTTAATAAACTCCTGCGTTGATTTGGCTGTATGTTTTAGGTCATTGTCCATCTGTATCATGAAATGCCGCCCAATCAATTTGACTGCATTTGAGCAGACAGTATGTCTCTGAACACCTCAGAATTCATTCGACTGCTTCTGTCCTGTGTCACATCATCAATAAACACTAGTGTCCCAGTGCCACTGGCAGCCATGCACGCCCAAGCCATCACACTGTCTCCCCCGTGTTTTACAGATGATGTGGTATGCTTTGGATAATGAGCTGTTCCGCTCCTTCTCCATACTTTTTTCTTGCCATCATTCTGGTAGAGGTTGACCTTGGTTTCATCTGTCCAAAGAATGTTTTTCCAGAACTGTGCTGGCTTTTTTAGATGTTCTTTAGCAAAGTCCAATCTAGCCTTTCTGTTCTTGAGGCTTATGAGTGGCTTGCACCTTGCAGTGCACCCTCTGTATTTACTTTCATGCAGTCTTCTCTTTATGGTAGACTTGGATATCGATATGCCTACCCCCTGGAGAGTGGTGTTCACTTGCTTGGCTATTGTGAAGGGGTTTCTCTTCACCATGTAAATGATTCTACGATCATCCACCACTGTTGTCTTCCGTGGACGTCCAGGTCTTTTTGCGTTGCTGAGTTCACCAGTGCTTGCTTTCTTTCTCAGGATGTACCAAACTGTAGATTTTGCCACTCCTAATATTGTAGCAATTTCTTGGATGGGTTTTTTCAGTTTTCGCAGCTTAAGGATGGCTTCTTTCACCTGCATGGAGAGCTCCTTTGACAGCATGTTGTCAGTTCACAGCAAAATCTTCCACATGTAAGCACCACACCTCAAATCAACTTCAGGCCTTTTATCTGCTTAATTGATAATGACATAACGACGAACTTGCCCACACCTGCTCATGAAATTGCCTTTGAGTCAATTGTCCAATTACTTTTGAGCCCCTGAAATGAAGGATTGTGTTAAAAAAATGCTTTAGTTGCCTCACATTTTTATGCAATCGTTTTGTTCAGCCCACCGAATTAAAGCTGAAAGTCTGCACTTCAACTGCATCTGAGTTGTTTCATTTAAAATTCATTGTGGTAATGCACAGAACCAAAATTAGAAAAAAGTTGTGTCTGTCCAAATATTTATGGACCTAACTGTATGTACTCTGAAGAATGAAAAAAAGCTTGTGCCACCTGTTGTTTAGTGCAAAAAAGGCAAAGAAGAATATTAAGTGGGACAATAATGGCTTCTGACAACACCAGTATTTTCTTCTTTAAATCAGATTGTCCTTACTCCATCTGTTTGTTCCTTCTGGAGTATTTAATTTATAATGTGCAAATATTTTAGGAGTATGCAATCTTGAAATCAGAAGCATGTATGGTGGAAGGAATATATTTTTTCTGAGGCATTAGCATTATTAACGCTCCCTCACATAAACAGTTTTCACTGATTTTTTCTTAGGAAAAAGATAGATAGATAGATAGATAGATAGATAGATAGATAGATAGATAGATAGATAGATAGATAGATAGATAGATAGATAGATAGATAGATAGATAGAAATGATGTCAGATTTGGCTTTTTTTCTCTGTTTTTTTGTGTTGTTCCAATGCACATAAAGGAAATAAACATGTCTATACCAAAATATTTGTAATTGCAACAATTTTCTGGGAGAAATGGTGCATTTTCAAGGAAAATTCCAGGGGTGGCGATAATTTCGGCCATGACTGTAGATAGATAGATAGATAGATAGATAGATAGATAGATAGATAGATAGATAGATAGATAGATAGATAGATAGATAGAACTTTATGTGCCCCCAGGACGAAATTTGGCTTTTTACAAAAGCTCATTTAATTAATTATTGTGGTGGGTGGCCGGAGCCATTGTCTGGCCAGGACATGCTGAGCATGGAAGGACCAGGGCAGAGAGTATTTCCAGGACAGTTTCTCCCCTGGACCAACAGAGAGCAGCCCCATTGGTTTCCAGCAGGGCCATGGGTCTTGAGCAAGGGACCATCAGGGGGTGCATGGACATTTTCAGTGCCCTTCCAGATGTGGCGGAAGTGTGACTGGAAGAACCTCATTGGGCACCTGGAGTCCTTCCGGGTGCCCTATAAAGGAAGCCAGTCACTACCACTCAATGGCCAGAGTCGGGAGGAAGAGGACAAAGCCTGAGGAGGAGTGGAGGTGGAGGGACTGACAGCAGAGAAGGGACTGTGTCATGCTTAGTTGGTGATTTGTGCACTGTGTGTTGAACTGTAAATAAACCAGATGATGTGTGCTTAACCTGTGCTCTGCCTGCATGTGTCAGGGTTAGGACTGCTGCATGTGCCCAGGGCTTCACAATATATATATATATATATATATATATATATATATATATATATATATATATATATATATATATATATATATACACGAGGGGAAGTCAAAAAGTAAAGGGACATTTGAGAAAAGGGGCATTTATTCTAATGATAGAAATGTGAAACAACCTTATTTTTCTACATAACCTCCCTGGACTTCAATGCACTTTTCCCAACGTTTCACAAGTTTTTTCATTCCGTCGGAAAAAAAGTTTTTCGGTTGCATCTGCAACCAATTTTGCACCGCATCAATGACTTCTTCATCATTTGCAAATCTTCTTCCCCTTAGCGCTTCTTTTAATGGTCCAAACATATGAAAATCGCTTGGAGCCAGGTCTGGACTGTATCCATTCTCCATTCGTAGATCTTGCTTCGCGATAAACAGTTGTCACCATACTGTGCTTGCATTCGACGAATAATGTCCGCAGGTTTAACACCTTCCGCAATCAAAAAGCGAATCATTGCCCTCATTTCCTCCTTGGTGCAGATCAGATCGACAATGGAGCTGTCATGTTTAACGGTCTGCTACACTCCAACGAATAATGCGGGAATAAGAGTTACACGTTGTATAGAAGTGTTGGCGACTATACTCATTCAGCGCTGGATACGAGCAGTGTTACCAAACTCTGAAAAGAGAAATTAAAAAAATCCCTTTACTTTTTGACTTCCCCTCGTATATACCAGAATGGCTACAATGTGTAAAAAATTTAAAAAGAAAGATAGCATATTGTTTTTGGTATAAAGAGGCCCCAGTACTGTTTCTTGACACAATTCTGCTGAATAATTTGTTGGCTGAAAGAACTCAGTGTTAGTGTTTCATAGAGAGGATGTGCAGCATTGTTCAGAATGGCACTCAGTTTTGTTTTAATTCTCTCCTTCCAGAGACTAGAGTTCATCCTATAACTGACCCTGTATTTTTAATTAGGGTCAGTGGGCCTCTCTTGAGGTGACATTACCAGCCCAGCACACCACAGTTTAGAAATTCACACTGGCAATCACAGAGCTGTAGAAGATGAGAAGGATGTCACTACCCACATTAAAGGAATGTTGTTTCCTAAGAAAAAAGAGCCTGCTCTACCCCATTTTTATATAGTTTCTTTGTGTTCTGAGATTGTCCAACCTGTCATTGATGTGGACACCGAAGTACTTGTAGGAGTGGGCCACCTCTACATCCACTCTCTGCATAATGACCGGACATAGAGGCTCTTTGGTGTGAGGAAAGTCAGTAACAAGTTCCTTTGCTGATGTTAAGTTGCATACAATTCCTAATGTACCACGAAATAGAAAGAAGAAGGACTCTGGTTATTGAATCCCTGACAACATCCTGATATCATGGCAAAGGAGCTGATGGCATATCATTATCTAAATATATATATACTGCTTTTCTGGAGGAGAGTGCTGATGTTGGAATTTTAGTCCTGCCTTAATATACAGAAGTTCGTGTAGACATTGACTGAGCATGCCTGTTTTGCTTCTGATGTGTGTCTTGTGTGTTATCCATGTTTTTGAACACAGTCAGCCTTCAAAATAGTGTTGTGTGCCTGGAAACAGGGTGCAATTTAAACTGCACGGTGTGAATTATTTATTATGAATGTTATTTAATTGTAAAATATCTCTGAAGAACACAAAAGAAATAATGAATGAAAGGTTGTGAACATAAAGGTTGTTAATGCAACACTTTAGCAAAGAACTGCAAAGTATGCAAAGAACATAAATCAGAATATGTTAAATTGAAAGTTTTATGTTATTAATTTTTCATATCCACTCTTTAATTAAAGCGTACTGATGAGTACAGCAATGAAGTGCATCTTTTCACATATTGCAAAAATAGAAAATCATTATAGATGAAAACTGAAGACATAATTATCAAGAAATATCTGCAACTTACTCTAGGAATAATTTGAAAGTCCTGCTTGCTACTGCAGTGCCACAAAACAATCCATTTTTCAGCATAGTTGGCCACAGTCAGTGTTGTGTGGTGATGTGTGTTTTAAACAGCAAGCTGAGTTAAAATAGCCAAAACGGAAACAGTAACAAACATCTACAGATGGTGAAAAAATGTATTTCTGCCTCTTTGGAGCCCTTAAAAGTGTCATCCATGGAAAAAGTTTTAGGGTTGGAAACAGGGTTGCTGAAGAAGTGAGGAAGTGGCTGTAACAGCAGGATTCAGTTTGGAATAAGAAGGGGATACATCTTTTAATTTCTTGCTGATTCTAGGCTGCTGAAGTGGTGATGATTATGTAAAAATGAAGAGTGTGGTGTTAAAGAATTGACCTTAAAATAAGACCTAACATCATCCCTACAATGGTTAAAACAGATCTGATGGAGTTTGCATATGAACACTATAATAAGACTGAAAAAATATAGAAGAGCTGTAGTTTACTAAGGCTAGGATAAGCATAACTTATAATTTAACATAGCATGACATAACATAGCTGAACTGTAAAAGTTACACCTTACATCAGTCAACACTAAGAGAACAGTAGAGCCCATCTAACACCCTGTATTTTGTAAAGATAGAACAGTGGCAAAATATCAGAATCAGAATCACATTTATTGGACAAGTGTTCTCGCATACAAGGAATTTGATTGTGCTACATGGTAGACACACACACACACACAATTGATAAGTACAAACCTTATATAAATTCAAGACAAAGATTGTAAACATAGGTAGTGAAAGAAATACCACAGTAAATAATGATTAAGCATTAGCTATATGTAAAAAATCTAAATATTGGGGTGAGTGGGTGGGTGTACAAACAAGTAAAGTCAATCGAATTAATGGTTTGTGAGCCCGATTGAAAGAAACTGTTCTTACATCTGCTTATTTTTGTATAGTTCAGTCTATAACACCTGGCAGATGGGAGAATTTCAAAGAGGTTATGGCCTGGATGTAAGGGGTCGGTGATAATTTTCCCTGCTCACTTCATAACTCTGGAATAGTGCAGGTCCTGTAAGGCAGGAAGACAGGTGCCAGTGATCTTTTTGGCAGACCTGAATATTCGTTATAGCCTGTTCTTTTCCTGTTTAGTTACTGATCCTAACCACATTGTAATGAATGAGCCTAGAACAGTCTTGGTAGATATCTAGTTTGATCAAAATATCTAGAAAGATTAAAAGTATACGGCAAAACATTGGAATTTCTTGCATATAAATACTTCAGTTAGTAACAAAAAAAGTGTAATATCATGATCTCATCATCTATGAATGATGGGCCCAAGTTTAAGTTACACAGGAGAACGCTCAGAAAAACACACAGAAAATGCCCTTTACAGTAGAAAAAACATCTACATTTGTGTTCAAACAATTCTATAAATTACAATAAAATACTTGTATTGCAGGACTTCACTGGTAATCTTGTAGGTTTGTTTTCAGCTCTGGTATTACATTTGTAGAACTTGTGTTTTTAAAGTGCATAGAGAACCTATGAGAAGTTATTTAAAGTTACAGTAACTTAGGTTTGTTTCCATCTACTAACTTATCTCAGTTATTTGAAAAGTGATATTTTTGCAAGCACAAAGAAAATTTGAAAATAATACTTAAGAATAACTTATTTCTCATGTTCAAAATTGCTAATGTAATTTTCCCATTAAACTCAAGTAGAATATATAACACATGTTTCTTTTAGAAATAAACCCGGGAAAGCAATACAGCTAAAACAGAAACATTTACAACTTGTTAAGTAATCAATGGTTAGGAACACTAACATTTTGGTAAACCTTTTAGTCATAATTAGTGTTCTTTCAAGTGTTCAGCTAACTCTGCCTAATGTCTAACAAAGCCTGAAAATAGGGTACCATTTGAACTCTACTGTATGCATCATTTATTATGAATGTCATTTAACTGTATAATATCTCTGAAGGACACAAACGAAATAATGAATGAAAGGTTCTATGGATAAAGGTTATTCATGCAAGACTCCAGCAAAGAATTGCAAAGTGTACAAGGAACAGAAAATAGAAAATGTTAAATTGATTTTTTTTATTTTATTCTTTTTTTCACATGTTGCCTTTTCATTAAGCAGAAATTGATGTGCAGTGTATCAATGAAGTGTATCTTCTCACATACTGCAAAAACAGAGATTCATTATACTTTAAAATTGAATGTGTATTATAAAAAATTTGAATAAAATCCATCTTATTTGAAGGAATACAGCATGATTAGAATTTTTATTACAGGATGATATGTTTAATTTCTCCTCCTGCCTTTGATTTAATATAAAATTAATTTTCCTTATAGAGTACACTACAGTGAATCCACCTACATCATTTTCTTTCTGAATAAGATCATTATATACGTAGTATGTCCCTTAAAACACAAAGCCTTTTTCAATAGCAGATATTTATTTCTTCAGCTGGCCCGTGTAACGTATAATTAAGTATTATACCAACAGCCTGCCTATTATGCAAATTGGGATCATTTATATCATACAGTAAATGAATCATGTAGCATTTATACAAGGCCCTGTGGAATAAATCAGAAGCCCTGCAAATTGTATCTTTACCCTTTGGGTCTTTGTAAGTCATATTTAACACAACGACATTTTGAGAGGGCTTCTTCAATTAACTTTCTAATGAAGCAATAAAGAAGCAAAGTAGTATGAATGAACAAAAAAAACTTAAAATGAATAATTTCTAACCACCAGAGCTCACAACAGCTGATTTTTCACAGTCTTTTTGGCTCTTTTTCTTGTCCCCTTTAATGGAAATAAACCTGAAATTCTAGAGCATGAATTACTGAAGATCTCTCTTGTAAATAGTAAAAGTAAATAAAGGATTTGTGTTTATTCAAAACAAACACAGGAACTGTATGTTAAGCCCCATAAAATAATAAAAAGATATGTACTATACTAATAAAAAGTATATCTACAGTAAATGCATAATGAAATAGGAAAACAAATTACCAAATAAAGAGGAAATGAATCCATTTAAAAACAACAATTTAGGTAAATTTCTTCTTCTTCTTCTTTCGGCTGCTCCCATTAGGGGTTGCCACAGCGGATCATCTTGTTCCATAATTTAATTTAGGTCACTTTACAGGAGATGAAAATGATGCTACATGGATTAAAGTTTTCCAAAACAAAAAAGTATGAATTTGCACTGCCTGATTCACAACTGAAAAAATGTGGATACACATGGAAAAGCTTTGGAATGGTCTTATCGTTTTAGGCAAATATTGGCCAACTGTAGCTTCAGCATAAAACCCAGCATAACTCAGATTATAAGAGGCGATACCCCATCTCTTCAGCAGGCTGCATGCACCAAAGTGTGGATGCACTGAGTGAGACCATGACAAACAAAAAGCACAGTCTTGTGGAGCCGGACGTGATTCTGAAAAGAGAACACACATCTGCGGACAACTCGCTTACACTAGAATTACCAAAGCTTACGAAAACACTTGTTTTTGAACTTAATTTCAACTTACATTTTTTTTTCATTACCTGTGTCATGTTGTCTCATGAGAAGATAAAGTCATACAAGACATAAACATTTTCCACTTTTGAAAATCTGTCATTGAAGCTTCTGAGGGCTGTGTCCAACAATGGAAAAAAAGAACTTCCTATTGAAGGTGTCTTCTGGAGTTGATTGTCTTTCCTTTTTGCCCTTATGCAGAAATACAGTAGTTATGCCTTTTCTAACCATTCTTTCTCTGGAGGCCTCATTTCACTTTCCAGAACTTCTGCTATCTCTCTTGCGTCAGCCTGACAAGCCCATTTTCTCATGACCCGAGTTTTTTGCTTAAATGTTTCAAAAGACACACTTGAACATTGCAGAATCTTGCTGACATGGCTTATCTGAAGCAAAAAAACTGTACCAGATTATAGTACAAAACACAAAGTGGCAGGTAATTAGGTCATAATGTAAGCTTTTTGCTGTTGACCTTGTCTCTGAGTCTTTCTTCTCCACTCCAGACAATGTTTACAGAATATATGGCAGTGGGTATCACATCACCTTCACATTGCCAATTTTGCTTCCCATCTTACTTCCCGTCTTATTGGTGATAAAGATTTCACAGTGAGTTGCTTCACGTGTTCCCTTAGCATTGACTAGTCTTGCACAGACAACCTGGATGAGCTGTACAATCTCTGTAGAATACCAAAGAGGGAGATGGACATTACAGAAAATTTGCTTGTATTTGCTATAACGATGTTAAGATTCGGACTGCTACATGGGACAGACATTGTCTTGTTATTCAGCTGCAGTATTCTTGCCCAAACATCATTTTTGTGGCTACTGTTATCATAAAATAAGTCTTAACACTCAAAAATGTTTAAGTTCTACTTTTGCAGATTCTCCAAAATGGTGTCACATAGGCCTTTTCCAGATGTATACTGATCATCAGCAAATCCAAAGAAATCCTCAGCACTAGACACACCAACAGAATGTTCACAATGCACAGTTCTCAAGAAAACAGTCAATGATGGATGATGCCATGAGTGCAATCCATTATGGCACTTCTACATAGCTCTTGAATGATTTTGTCTCCAATGAAATTATTTCATTTTGCATGGCACTGCATGTAATGCACCATTGTTTCTTTGTGCTGAATTCTCTCTAAGTGTTTATTCAGCACTGGATTAAATTGTGCCACCAGTTCAACCTGTGATAAACAAATTGCCATTTTGGGGGTCATGCAAGATATCTGTATGCCCTCTGAAAACTTGATTGCACTTGGCTAGGTGACATATGATGGCAGTTACTCTTCTAATGACATCTTTTCAGTGCTGGACCTCAAACTGCTTTAAGTCTTGATGTTTCTGTTCAATGACTGTCTCAGTCTGTAACCTTTCCTGGAGATCATGTCACCTTCCCATATTGTCCATATGTGTATTTGAATATTCATGTTGCTTTAATTATTTGTTCTTCCATGTATGAAAACCATCTGTGCTTAGTGCATTGTCAAGTTTTCCAAAAAGTCTGCAAGCAAAGTAGAAGACTATATCTGTACTGACAGAATACACTAACCATGAATGCTTGCTCTCCTCCCCATTTTTTGTCAGGAGCTCGTAGTTTTGTTTTGTGAATATCCTTGCATTTATTTCTGAAGTTTGAGGGAAAACTGTACATGGGACTTGCTCTGGTCCGTTTTTCGATATTTTACAATGCAAAGTACCATGTAGAACACTTGGCCACAATGCAGAGCTTTGAATATTTTTTGATGCAAAGATGGTCCTGGTAGGGTGTTTGGCCTCAATCTCATTGTGGGGTGTTCTAATGCAACCAAATCTGTTGTGGCAGTTTTGGTAGACAAGTCACAGAATGGTATGTCCTCTTTGTCTTGAATAGAGCAAGAGGCATTAGAAGTTGATTGAAAAACTACAAAATAAATATGAAAAATAAGAAAAGCATAATAAATGTGTACAATACAATACATAATTAACACATAAATAATGTAACAATTTATTTTTATGTATGTGCATGTTATTACAGAACTGGTCAAGTTAATATCAAAACCAAATTGCATAGCCTAAACTTATGGTTGTCATTGTTCATACTTTCAGTTATATTTTCTCTTTGTGGTGCTGCAATGAACTTTAGTAATGCACCTAGAATGAGAAAGGAAACAAATATGGTATTTATGCTACTATCTTTCAGTAAGACACTTTCTTTCGGTTTTAGTGCATAAAGATACAAAGTTCCTAAAAATCCAATTTAGCCTTTATGTCAGATTCTTTTGCCCCTGAGAGGCATTTACCTCTAACTGTAGGATTAGCATAGTTTACTATTAGGCCTGGGTAAAACTATCGATTTTTTTATTATTTTTCGCTTAAACGATACAAAATATAATCTTAAAGTCTCAAGATTGATCTTGTGAATCTCTATTCTACTCTATTACTATATGTAGAATTTTGTTTTTCTTTTTTTGGGCATATCCAGTACATGTAATCCTCTTGTTAAGACTTTTTAAGAAAAAAGCTATTCACTACTTTGCACGAAATGGTGTGTCCTTCTCAACTGAAACTGGCACCTTCCACACTTAAATCAGATGTGTGGACTTACTATGGATTCAAACAGTGCATTGGTAAAGAACAACTGGATAAAAGCAAAGCCTGCGTAAGCTGTGCAACTTAGAAATGAAGTATTGTGATAACACAACAAATCTGAGAAATCAATTATCTCAACATCACCCAAAAATCTGATCTCTGTCAACATTCAAAAAAGTAGATCCTGAACAATCTACACTGGAGATGGTGTTTAGCTCCAAGCTTACATTCGCCTTGTGCCCAACAAATAACAGAATCAATAGCAGTTTTTATCCATAAATTTATAAGACAAATGATTTTGGCAAATGATACAGTTCTTGGAACCATGGTACAAGAATGTTGTGTACATCCGATACCATGCTCACATCGCGATTTATAAAAACTAAACTTGCTGTAAAGCCACGCATATTTTCGCGGCAGCTCAATCCCTTGCGTGTTTGCAAGTTCAGTTTTGCAAACTGGCAGCACCCAGCTTCAAAGCAGTGCTACTGTTCCTGTGTGGTTTCCTTTCTTTTATAGATCCACATCCCTGACACGTCTTTATCAAATACACTGAAATTAACCACATATCATTTATTAGTTTAAGGCATCTGATTGTAATCAACCTGTAACTATATAATGGTACACAGAATGGCCAAACTATTCCAAATACGACTGCTGCTTTAGCGTTGTCACTCTCAATGCACCACTCAGAGTATTTAACCCACTGAATCTGAGTTTGGAATCATAGCTCTATAGCAGCTGATCGGATTATCGGGATACAGCATCTA
This sequence comes from Erpetoichthys calabaricus, assembly GCF_900747795.2. NCBI lineage: Eukaryota > Metazoa > Chordata > Cladistia > Polypteriformes > Polypteridae > Erpetoichthys > Erpetoichthys calabaricus. Next base: position 244,570,475 of record NC_041395.2, on the reverse strand, counting down.
GCACAGCCTATTTGAACTTCTCTCATATAGTACGGCAACCCCTTTAGAGCCTTTCCTGTAGTGATCCCGCGGTTCAGAAACAGTTTCATCCCAAGAGCTCTAAACACACCCAATCAATCCATCAAGTGCTCCTGGTAGAACTATTTGTATTTATAAATACAATCACCTCACTGTAAACTTACACTACAGTTATAATATTGCACAACCAGAGCCACTTTATAAAGCACGTATTTATATATGATGATGACTGGCTTTTAAGTTGATTTAGATTTCCAAGAGTTATCTTCTTGTAGCTCTTGATATCATTTTTACGATGAAATGCAGTAAAGTATGTATATTACATTATACAGATAAATGTTTAACTTCATTTAAATAATGTATATTGCAGCGGTAGTGACAAGCTGGTGTACCATTCAGGGATTGTTCCTGGCTTACGCTGTATGCTTGCTGGGATTGGTGCAACCCTGGATGGATAGATGGATGGAATAATTAAGCATGTACTATGAAGATATTCAATGTTCCATAAAATTTTGAAGAATCGGCATTCTAAGCTTACAGATGGCTTGACATCTATTACAGAGCTGATTGTGTGGTGATTGGTTACTTGGAGAAAAAAAAAAGGAAGGACAGGAATTGGAGGTTAGTACGTTTGAGAGAGACAGTATCGCTGCAATAAATTATTTCATCAATGGTCGCACACGGCGCAGCAAGCATCTTGCAGGAGGCAGTAACAATCTCTGGACGGGTCGCCAGCATGTCACTACTACTATGCCACCATGTCCCCATGTTTAATACATGCTTTTATTCCTATCATTATGAAATATATCAAGTATACATCTTAGTATTTAAATTGTGCAGAGAGCTGTAATATGAATGTAATGTATTCTGTGTCCTAACAGAGGAAGAGAAAGCCCATTTAAGAAGCACGTACTGATTCATACACATAGAGTACATAGAAGAACACATACAGTGCATCCGGAAAGTATTCACAGCGCATCACTTTTTCCACATTTTGTTATGTTACAGCCTTATTCCAAAATTGATTAAATTCATTTTTTCCCTCAGAATTCTACACACAACACCCCATAATGACAATGTGAAAAAAGTTTATTTGAGATTTTTGCAAATTTATTAAAAATAAAAAACTTGAGAAAGCACATGTACGTACATAAGTATTCACAGTCTTTGCCATGAAGCTCAAAATTGAGCTCAGGTGCCTCCTGATTCCCCTGATCATCCTTGAGATGTTTCTGCAGCTTAATTGGAGTCCACCTGTGGTAAATTCAGTTGATTGGACATGATTTGGAAAGGCACACACCTGTCTATATAAGGTCCCACAGTTGACAGTTCATGTCAGAGCACAAACCAAGCATGAAGTCAAAGGAATTGTCTGTAGACCTCCAAGACAGGATTGTCTCGAAGCACAAATTTCTGCTGCTTTGAAGGTTCCAGTGAGCACAGTGGCCTCATCATCCGTAAGTGGAAGAAGTTTGAAACCACCAGGACTCTTCCTAGAGCTGGCTGGCCATCTAAATAGAGCGATCGGGGGAGAAGGGCCTTAGTCAGGGAGGTGACCAAGAACCCGATGGTCACTCTGTCAGAGCTCCAGAGGTCCTCTGTGGAGAGAGGAGAACCTTCCAGAAGGACAACCATCTCTGCAGCAATCCACCAATCAGGCCTGTATGGTAGAGTGGCAAGACGGAAGCCACTCCTTAGTAAAAGGCATATGACAGCCCGCCTGGAGTTTGCCAAAAGGCACCTGAAGGACTCTCAGACCATGAGAAAGAAAATTCTCTGGTCTGATGAGACAAAGATTGAACTCTTTGGTGTGAATGCCAGGCGTCACATTTGGAGGAAACCAGGCACTGCTCATCACCAGGCCAATACCATCCCTACAGTGAAGCATAGTGGTGGCAGCATCATGCTGTGGGGATGTTTTTCAACGGCAGGGACTGGGAGACTAGTCAGGATAAAGGGAAAGATGACAGCAGAAATGTACACAGACATCCTGGATGAAAACCTGCTCCAGAGCGCTCTTGACCTCAGACTGGGGCGACAGTTCATCTTTCAGCAGGACAACGACCCTAAGCACACAGCCAAGATATCAAAGGAGTGGCTTCAGGACAACTCTGTGAATGGCCTTGAGTGGCCCAGCCAGAGCCCAGACTTGAATCCAATTGAACATCTCTGGAGAGATCTTAAAATGGCTGTGCACCGACACTTCCCATCCAACCTGATGGAGCTTGAGAGGTGCTGCAAAGAGGAATGGGCGAAACTGGCCAAGGATAGGTAGGTGTGCCGAGCTTGTGGCATCATATTCAAAAAGACTTGAGGCTGTAATTGCTGCCAAAGGTGCATCGACAAAGTATTGAGCAAAGGCTGTGAATACTTATGTACAAGTGATTTCTCAGTTTTTTTATTTTTAATAAATTTGCAAAAATCTCAAGTAAACTTTTTTCACGTTGTCATTATGGGGTGTTGTGTGTAGAATTCTGAGGAAAAAAATGAATTTAATCAATTTTGGAATAAGGCTGTAACATAACAAAATATGGAAAAAGTGATGCGCTGTGAATACTTTCCGGATGCACTATAGAATACGAAGCATTTAACATGCTACTTTAGTTACGATGGGATTTGAGAAACTAGTAAATTAAACAATTTTAAGATTAAGTTTATGATGTTCTACTTTAATGACAAAATAAACTATGTGATTAAAGTGGAAATTTCGAGATTAAAGTTGACATTTGGACATTTTTTTCCACTGTGTCCCTATTTTGTTTTTCTTTTCTCTGTACCCTAATACGCTTCCATTTGACACTCAGAGGGTGGGCTACAACTCACTTTTTCACAATGACTTTGATTTCTGGCCACTTCTTAATTATTTTTGGCACTGTGCGACTTTCTGAAGTTGAACTTTAGAATTTCTCTGCCACTTGATCAACTTTCTTTTTTTGTTTATATCACTGCTTAAACCAACAAATAGTACATTTTTCCTTGCCTCTACTTGGTATTCGCTAAAGTTCTTCTTTTTCCCCCATGCTTTTGTCATTATCTTTTCACAGAATGCAAAACATAAAGGACTATTTATATTGATTGATTTAGTCGGGGTGAGGCAGCAGGCACGTGCACAAGCGTTACTTTTCACACTGATTGGGATTTACTGAGTGGAAGAACGTGGAAGTTGGCATATGCACAGATTTATGCATCTGGATTTTTTGTGTGTACGTACATTTCTGCTTTTGTCTGTACACCATGTTTTAGTTTGAGTTGTGCACACAGTGTTATGCATGAGTCCCAGGACCGTAGATTCCTACATGACATTCACAAGTCACTACATTAAAAACAACTGGCCACCTGTCTAAGTTGTGTTGCAGACAAGAGCACTCCATGCCAGTCACACTGGGAGCAACCTCGCTACCTTGTTGATAGTGGAGATAGATGAATGGAAGGTAAAAGACAAAGAACCAGCCATCATGACTGAAAATGCTGCTAATATCATTTGTGCAGTAAAGCTAAAGGAGCTACTTTGTGCATATGCTTAATTTGGCATCGCAGGCTGCTCTGAAGATACCAACTATCGCCAGCTAGCTTGGCCGCGTGAGGTGTGTTGAAAACTTTTTCCATCTCAGCTAGCCATGTGCTAAAAGAGAAGCAATGCTTATTGGACTTGCCGTCACACAAACTCATTGGAGATTTTTGGAAGAACAGCCAGCCATTTCAGAAGCTCTGCTTTCCCCTGAATTGCACAGAAATGAAAGCTTTAAAGATCTCAAATGTGCTATTATGTATTGTTTAGGCAAACATATTAAGACTAGTGGAATTAAAAATTTGCTTGAAAGTGTGTCTGTCTTATTATATGGAAGTGACATTTTTATTTATTCTCTTAAGATACACAGAACTTAAGAACTCTGATCAGCTCTAGCTCCTCATTTTAAAACACTTCCTTTCTTGTCTGAGGAGGACTGTGAGGATACATTTTTGAGACTGATTAACGCAACTGCTCCATGTGAGTAACTGAAAATATGTGTAAGTTGTAAATATTAGAAAGACACGAGTCTCCTCGCTGTATCTTTAATTTTGACTAATTCAAGATTAATTTAAATATCCAATAGGGGAATGAATTTGGATAACAGTTTAGTTGAAGGGTGCCTACATGGAGATTAATAACACAAGAATAGGTACAGAAGTGAATAACATATTTATTATTTAAGAAGCAGTATTTGACTATTTTCTAATGTCTTATGTCAAAATTCTCAGGATGATGTAGATGTTTTATGAAGTAGAGGCCATTACACTGTATTAACACATGGAATCCCCCCATCCACCCCATTATGTGTGGACTCTAATATGGTGATATATATGTTTGTTAAATTATTGTCAATTTTGAAGGAGTGCAGAGCTGTGAATAAGAAAATCATTTTAAAAAAATTATATTTTGTTACATATGTTGCAAACACTGATGTTAACTGTTCATTATTAATCAAGTATTGCTTCTTAAATGTCATTCCATGCTTATGCATATGTTATGAAGTCACTTATATACACACATTTCACATAAAGTGTTACTGAAATTTGTCCTTGACATTTAATGAAATAGCAGGCAAAATATTGTCTTAAAATGCATTCAAGAGGTTCTATAATGGAGCACATAATGCTTGTGATGTCCCTCCTGCTCTGAAGCACACCTTTTGTTTTCATTTCTTGTCATTTTATCTCTTAGCAGCAAGAATCTGATGGTTTTCCTGGTGCTGAAGGGATTACACCTGTACAACAAATCAGACAAATTAGTCCTGCCAATGTGGGCAATGATGGCCATACTCCACCAAAAAAGTCAAAGGTGAGATAATATAGGAATGTAAAACCTGTTCCACTCTCTGAAAATCCACTGAACTGGTGGAGAATTCATGAAGGAGAGTATTCCCTTTTGTCGCAATAAGCAAAACACTTTGTGACAGTGTAGGTCCTGCTCCATGCTCCCTCTTCCAGATTTGGGAGCCTCTCGAACCCACACCACCAGTAATGTAACCGAATGAGCTGGAAGATGAGGACAAATCACACATGGAGCAAGGATGGTGTAAAAAGTGTTCTGTGCTTTTATTAACAAAAAAAAAGCAGTGTTCAAATAAATAGTGCAGTGCTCAAAGTTACATAAATAAATAATCCATAAAAATGATGAAAATCCAAATGTTTCGAACCAGGCGAAAAATGAAAATAAAAACCAACAACAGTCATTGGGCCAAATGAGCCAAGCACAACTCCTTCCAGGTCTTCCCAGCTCACCCATGGATCACTCAACTGGCGGAGACTTCAGCAGCAGTGGTCCTCTCAATCTCAATCTCGCGTCTGCCAGACTGCTTGGGGTCGGTTGTCCTCTCACCCTCCTTCTTGCACACACAGTCATCCCTTGGATTCCAGGAGAGGACACCACCTTGATCTTACCCACTCCTCAGCATCAGCACAATTAGTGGGTACACTCCGATCCCACGCTCCATCATGGGACCCCTTACTGCATGGCTGGCTCATTCTCTCTCTTTCTCTTTCTCTTTGCCCCAATGCCATACTCTCGCTTTGCCTGCCTTTCTTTCTTTCCTATATTTTTTGTTTTTTCCTTTTTTTCTTCCGTGAATTCCGATGCCGGCATCTACTTATATGGCTCCATGGGCGCAGAGTCTCAATCACGCACCACAGGAAGCCGATGAAGCAATTGAGAAAGATCGCACCCTCACGTGCAGGTGTGATTTGCCCCAGCTACCTCATCAACTTCCTGCAGCTGCGTGAGCACACCCATGGAGACTGACATGGCCAAAAGGATTATTTATTAAAAACTGGCCATTCATTCAGAGCTGCAGATCCACAATACCACACACTTTCTTTGTGTACCCAGTACCAGTGTCCCCGCTGAGAGGGTTTTCTCTTTAGCTGGTGATATTCTTACTGCACATAGAAGTTGCCTCCTGCCAGAACACGTAGACCAACTACTTTTCTTGCACAAAAATCTTTGTCTGTCTAGGAAGTGAACATTGCAATTCATAATGATGGGTTTCTTGTTTGAAGAACTTATGTTTTGGAAAATTTTTTGAACATGTATTAAAATTTTTTTTGACTATTTGCACTTTTGTTGTGCTGTCACAGGCGTGTTATTTTGTTTTGTTAAATAAAACAGTATATGTCAATTCTGTGAACCTATCCAGTGTTTAGCATTATTTACTGTCAATCACTGAAAAGCCAACACTTCAAATATATCAATGCACTCTAATTGAATCAAGATAAAATCGACATTGAATCATATCAGCACATTGTGAATCGAAATTGAATCGAACTGGGACATCAGTGTCAATATCTAGCCCTATTTGTTGTTCTAATATTAAGCATTATGGAGTCGCCAATTATGAGCAGTTTGTTCTCAGCCTCAACAGATGCACTGATGTTTGTTGGGTATCTTTACTGGGTCTGAATTGTTGACCTGGGTGCCGAGGGACTAAATTTTAACTTCTTGGACCCTATTTCAGTGTTAACCATGTTGACTGTGCACTGACTACAGTGGGCCTTGGAGAGACTGAAGCTAAATCATAAATGGCTGACTTTCCTAAACAAACCAAGTCATCCAAGTTTTGGTTTGCCTAATCACCATCAGGTTCCCAAAATGCTCCTCCAAAGCACATATTTTCCCGACCAACTCTAAGTTAACTATACATTTTCGGCAGGTGAAGCTGTCTGTACTGCTAAGATATGCATTCTGCAGGGCATATAGAATATAAATGTAACCTTGACAGACAGAGAACAAATCGAACTGACACTTTGAGGCAAACTCATCTAGGTCTAGGTGTTTTCAGTTGCTATTGTGCCTTCAAAGATGAGCTGCGAGACACTTGCATTGAAGCTTTCACTGACAATGGACAACTGACTTCAGGCCATTGGTTTATTCTCCTAGTAACATGTCGCCTTTTATTTAAACTATAATTTTTATCTTAGTAATGGATGTGATTACATTTATGCTCCAGGTAAGTTATCAGCTATTCTCCTCTGCTGATGTGAAACACTCCATCCATTTGTTCAAAGTATCTGAGACATTCCTGTGCTTCTGCTTCCATTTCAACAGTCTAATCCTGTAGTTCAGTTCCAAGCCCCTCCAATTAAGTATGCCCATATTAAAATACTCTACTTTCTTAACACTGTCCTGCTTCTTCCTTTGCTGCTGTTCTTTTTTTCCGCTTTTTACTTCTGACATATAAATCCTCTTCATGATTCATGAAAACAGTTCAAATTACATTTAATGTTCACCACAAACTTGCAATGGAGATTGGTGCCAACCCTTAGAAGTGGAAACTTTATTACTCGTTTGTTACAAGTTGAAGCAACATAGATTTGTAAGTGTAATACATCATCACCCCAGGTCTTAATGAGACTAATGAATTAGTCTGCTACCTATAAATAGGCAAAAAAATGACTAAAGGTATGTGTGCTTTGATGGTGTCTTCCATTGCACATCCTAACCGGCCCTTGGCTTTTATTTTCAGAGCTACACTTTGGTCCTTTGAGTGACCATCTTCTCCAAGCTCAAGATTGACCATCTTTGGATACAAAGCATATGTTTTGGACTTTTTCAATTTAAGGTATTGTTTCTAGAAATTAAAATAAAAGACATGGAACAGTTTGGAAATTAAGTTAATTGAACAATATACTTACTCTTATTGTTTTTATTTGTGAATATATTTCTGACATTATTTAGTAATTGTTACATCTTCTTATATAATACGCTACCATGGCTGTCCATTTGTCTGTCCAGGATTTTAAATCACCTGTAGCTCGCAAACCGTTTGAACTATCGACCTGAAATTTGGTACACATACAGTATACTACGTGATGTCTACTATCCGCTGTTGGGGTGATGATTGACCTCCAAGGTTATTCCTCTCTTTATTTTTATTTTATTTTATTGTAGAATCAACTCTCGGCAGCGGCCAGCAGGGCGCCGTTCTCATCCTTACCACCTTCGCCGTCACTTCCCCTACCTCTTCATAGCTTAAATCATTCTTGAGGCAAATTGAAGACTTAAGTGCCAGCTTACGTGAAAAATTAAGGAAAATGTACTAAGTAATTGCAACACAAACACTGACTTAATCAGTTTTAACGCGAAAAGATGCCAATGAAAGAAGAGAAGAAGTGGGCCGCTAAGGTGAAGAAAAGAAAAGCTGCACATGAAGCAGCAAGTGCATCAACCTCTGAGCAAATGAATGCTAAATGTACAGAGAAAGAATATGAAAACTATGAATGCTCAAGTCAAGTGTATTCACTGCACGTTATCATGCAGTGTGCTGTTACTAGTTTTGAAATAAGGCCTGTAAGAATAATAAAATGATGACATTGTATATTTCCTAATAATTACAAGACTTTAATTTAATAATGTATTTTTTTTCACAAAGATATTGGCTAATATATCAATATCAATACATATATACAATATATTCAGTATATATATATTATAAAGGCCAGCCCTGACACAGACAGATGCAGGACATAAGTTCAAAGCATACAGGGCTTTTATTTCCTTTTTCTTCCCTCATGAAGAACATCTTCCCCGTTCCCACGAGTACACAACACAGTCCCGAACACAAAGCCACACAATGGTAATCCTTTTCTCCACCACTCCTCTCCGGCAAGCTTTGTCTCCCTCCTCCCGACTCTGGCTCCCAGAGTAGTGGCTTCTGGCTCCTTTTATAACGCACCCGGAAGTGCTCCAGGTGCCTGATGACCTATTTCTGGCAGCATGTTCTGGGTGTGGCTAAAGAGCTGCTCTGTAGGGCTCAGCAGCAGCTACAGCACCCCCTGGTAGTGCCCACGGATCCCAACAGGGCTGCACCAAACTCCAACTCCCATGAAGCCCTGCGGGAGTCCTAGGCACCACTGCAACTCAGGGGGGCTGCCATCTAGCATTACGGGGGAGGTACGATCCTGAACAGGCTTGCTCCCCCAGTCCATACAGGGAAGAGGCGTCCGGGCCATATATATATCTATATATATATATATATATATATATATATATATATACCTGCACTTTTGCATTTAGTTATTTCATGATTGCCATTTTATTTATCCCCCTTGAATCACAGTCAATTATAGAATGACAGACAAATGTGAGCTAAACTAGAAATGCAAATCAGAATGCACAGACAAAAGAGGAGCCAAAACATATAATATAAAAAGTAAGGCTAACAGGCACAGGCAAAACTATGTAAACAATTCTAGGTAAAAATACAGAAACAAAAAGACAAAAGGTTGAAACTCTACATAAACCAACACAATCCAAAACTTGGGAGCACTGAACTGGAGGTTTTCACAGTGTCCAAAATACATAATGATACAGCAAAGGCCACTACAGAGGCATGCTCTTTTATTTCCCTTACTCCTTCTATCAAATGATTATGGTGTGACTTGTGTTGCTGAGCTACAGACTCAGACTGGCGTGACAAAGGGGAATTCACAGGCAAAACGATCAGCTAGTAAAAAGGGTAATAGCCCAATCACGACAATAAAAACTTCATCAGCGTAGTGCTTACAATACTATTTAGGTTGATTTTTAAAACATACTTTATGAGATACTTAAGTGGATATTCAAATTTCAGGGTGTAGATGTGTGTTAAGACACAGGAAAAAAAAAGATTGTTTTCCTGAAAGTTAAAATTGGGGTCCCTCATGAATGAATGCTTAGTCCTGTTGATTATGTATCAAATTGTCAATAGATGTGTTTTATTGTTATTATTAATTATTTTGGAATTACAGTATGTACTGTCTTTTAAATGTGCCTTCATTCCATGTGTTGTGTGGGTGGAGCCCCATGAAGCGGTGCCATCCTGACATCACTGCTACTGGGTCCTCACTCTGTCATTATCTGCAGGTCAGAGCAAGAGATTCAGACAGTGGTTCATTCGTCGGTATGGGCAGTCTTTTTGTAAAGAGGTATTATTATTTCTTGTTTGCAGTGGGCTGACACCCTGCCCGGGGTTTGTTTCCTGCCTTGCGCCCTGTGTTGGCTGGGATTAGCTCCAGCATACCCCTGTAACCCTGTAGTTAGGATATAGTGGGTTGGATAATGGATGGTTGGATGGATGGATGTTTTGCTAGTTACTGGATCTTCTTGCCTGTTTATTTGGATTTGCCCTTGGGATTTGTTTATTAGGACTTAGTTGCTCTGGCTTGCCTTTTAGGCAAATCCTTTTTTGCTTATTTAAGCATTTTACTGTTTTTCTGAATTTGTTAAATACATTCTTTATTTTATAAAGATTCTTTGTTGCTCTTCTGTTTACAAGCCACAGGTTTGTGGTTTTCCCCACCTTTGTAGTTCATTTTGATATATTTTGAAAAATTTCTTTATATTTTGAACTGTTAAGCCAGTTTTCCTCACCCGTAGCCTAGATCGATTGAAACCTGAAGGTATATTTTTAAACTTGGTTGATTTGGAGTAAGTCTCTTCTGGGCTGACCAGTCAAGATCCTAGCCCGTTTTTTATTTATTTTTAGAATCCTCAGCTGCTTTCTGTCACCTTTGCGACTCCTTCCCATTACAGTCTGCTCTTTTAAATTTCTAGAAATGATGCTCAGAAATCTTATTGTCAAGCTGTATAAGTTTGGGAATGACACTAATCTAGGTGAAATGGTAAATATGATTACATAATCCTGGGTAAGGTTACTATTAATTCTATTAACCTATTTTTAGGTGCTCAAATTCCATTTGCCATTTTCTTTTTTAATCAACCATCTTCTATGCAAATTGCTCCTTTAGTTGTGTCCAAATGCTGACAATACTGAATACAAACGGAGAGCTATTTCTTTATCCCTATATTCCCTTGTCTACTTATTGGTAAGAAACGTTTCTTAATGAGCAGACAAGTGAAAATAGCAGTGACGTCAGTGTTCCTTTTAAGAATTATGTTGTCTGCACCTCCATCTCCACTGATTGTCTATAAACATCCATATTTGAATATGCTATGATTAAGGGAACAAAGTAAGAATGAAACAATGATTGTGAAATTGGTTTGTAAAATCTATAAGGGGATCCCCGAGGTCTGAACTTGGAAAAATCTGCTCTAGGGCTTCCAAGGCCAAAAGATTCTACAGTACTTCAATATGAAAAAGGGTATTCGATATTAACTACATACGATGAACAGTCCTAGAAGATTTGATGCTGCAGGAATCATCATAGTGGTGGCATCCTTTTATCCTTCCAACATCAAATGCCACTGCAAAGGACTTTGGCCAGGAGGCAGAGGAAACAAAGACAAGTTATTAGTAACTGCAAAAAATCTATTAAAACAGCCATATTGGCTGTAGAGAACACATTCATAGCTTAAACTATGTGAATATGGAGTATGAATTTTAATCTTTTACAACTGATGTACTGCAAATAGATTATAAAAAGGCCATATTTAAAAAAAAATATTCAACAGTACCAGCCTGACATACAGTATGTCTCTCAGTAATTATTTCAGATGTTAGGTGTTTAAAAGCAAAAAGCCTTCTCTTCAGTTCTTTTATACTTCAGTCATGGAAAACTGAGCAAGCAAATTGTTTGAAAATCAGAAATTAGCATAAGAAATGTGCTGGGACAGAAGTTGCAAAATATAGGAAGGTACAGGATTTTCTAGTGCCTTATAGACAAGTAAGATTATTTTAAAATCTATCTTAAAAAACACAGGCATTAAATGTAATGCTGGTAATAAAGCTGAAATGTGTTCAGATTTTCTCTTTGGTTAAGATCTTGTTTTTGCATATTGAACAAGCTGCAGTCGGTTTATATCTTTTCACAGTTGTCTAAAAAAGTGTACATTGCAGTAATATACAGTAGTCAGCAAAAAAGAAATGCATATGTTAACTTTTAATGATATAAACCACAGATGTCGGACTCCAGTCCTCGAGTGCCGCAGTGGCTGCATGTTTTCATTCTAACCATCTTCTTCATTAGTGAGCCGTTTTTACTGCTAATTAACTTCTTTTGCTTTGGTTTTAATTAACTTGACTCAGGTCTCTTAACTGTCTCTTTTACCTTAATTAGTAGCCAAACAATAATGAGACATCAAACAAGCCACCATGTGACCAGCTCACCTGTGCCCATCACATAATATCTGAAAATAATGAAAGGTGAGGGTCTCAGTAAGATTGATCTCTCAGGTCACCAAAACATTTTGACGGTGTTCTTAGAAAAAACAGAAAAATCAACATATTTGGAAATGAGAGCAGCAACAAGCCATTGAATTAAATAACGGGCTTAACAGCAATAATCAGCTTCTCATTAAGAGACTATTTGGAGTAAAATTGGTTGGTGTTTGAAATCCCAGTTTAGTAGGTCATCTGTTGGCTCGTTTCATATCTCATTTCTGTTTGGCTGCCATTTAATGAAGAAACAAACCAATTTAGAGGACTGAATCCTTAAAAACAGGGCTATTAAAATGAAGGGAAAACAAGTTAATTAGCAGTGAAAACTGGTAACTGATTAGGAAAAGGGCTAGAATGAAAACCTGTAGCCACTGCGGCCCTCCAGGCCCAGAGTTCGACGCCCCTGATATAAACAATCAAATTCATGCCATGTTTCTAAATAAAAAACACAGTCTTCCTATTATATTATTAATATGTGAATTAAATTTAATTCTGAATTAATTATGACACCTAGATTTTTATCCCCTGAGTTGAGCTGGAAGGCAGGATAATTAAGCTTTTTTGCCCAAGATCCTAACTTTTTCCTGTGGCCAACATGTATCATATTTCTGTTTTATATGAAATTGCTGCTCTTTAATTCTGTAATGCCAGTAAGACATTCATTCAGGCGGCTAAGAGTCTCTAGGTCACCTGGAGCTATAGACAGGTATAGATGTGTGTCATCTATACAGCCATTGTACTTCACCTTATATTTAGAAATGATTTGTTCTAATGGGAGCATGTAAAGTGAGAATAACAGAGGCTCTAGAATTGATCCATTAGGCACAACCAAATATAATTGTATTTCTGACCTACAATTGATACTGTTTTGTTTTATTTGATTTTTTTTTCCTGAGCAGCTTGTGATTCGTTTTCATGGGGTTTGTATCCATTTTTGTCATTTATTTTCATGTTAGTCTTTATTTTTGAAAGTAAGAAAATGTTTTGTACAAGTACCAGCAGTTTGTGAACTTTTGTTTATACTTCCCACTTTGGTTGCTAGCACGTGACAACAGGAAGTATGTGACACGTGATATCATTTCCACAGGATAAAGATTGTGTCATGCATTTCCTGGTTGTCCAAGATTTGCAGATAATCTCAAAAAAATTTTGCAGCAATCTATTTAGATTTTGTGGTTTAAAATAAATTCATGCTACATATTTTTGACTTAGTCTGTTGTTTTGTGATTATGGTTTAGCCTTTGACATTCTTTCTTGAATAATTAAAAACCATTTAGCAATGTATCATGACTTTGATTTATGAATTGTAATTTGTTTGCTGGTTTTGACCCTAGCCTGATTGTTGTGGTCTCGGTCTTCAAAAATCACCGCCATGTTACCACTGCAGACAGTCCTTCAGTCTTCAAGACTGATTAAGAATTGTCTTCTACTTATGAAAAGTTAAATTCATTTTAACTCTTTGAGGACAGAATATTTTTCCAGAAACACTTAAGTTTTCTGAAAAACACACAAAGCAAAAGTTTCACACAGAAATCAACATAAAACATCTGGTTGATGCATGCTGTTGGTGCCAGTTTGCCAGGAATGCACAGCAGGCTGGCTGCCAGGCTGTCTTCATGTGGTGGGGGGACATTTTTGTCGTTGTTTGCTCAAATGAAGCTAACTTTCCTTCTACCAAAGACAGTCAAACTAAAACATAATAGCAAGTTTTTTTTATCTGTTTACAATTGATTACCACCATTAACCCCTCCTTTTGACAAAACCCGACATCCTCTCTGAAATAGTTAAAACACTACCAGAAAGGCAAACCCGCTGTTTATGTAGTGCTCAGGTCTCAGGACCAATGTCTTATTAACATCAACATTTAGCTGTAACGTTGCCATTGACCAAAGAATATTTGGTGCTATGATTATATCTAAAACCTGAATGCTACTTTTCAAGAGTAGAGTTTTTATTCAAGTAATCATTTAGCAATTGGAAAAACAGTTTTTCAAGAATTTTTCTTTAAAAACATAGGTTGGGCATAGGTTTAAAGTTATTCAAAACAAAACAGTCAAGGTTATTTTTCTTAAGCAGTGGCTTGGCTATAGCAGATGTTAAAGGGAAAGATACTATACTCTGTTGAGTAGTTAAATCTGGTCTAGTAGAATGTTGATTTGGCAATTAGAGACTTCTTGAAAACATCTTTAGGAACTTAATCAAAGATGCAGGTGTACCATTTGAAATGAGAAATTACTATACTAAGTTTATTTTGCTAAATAAACTCAGTTTACTAGTTTGTATGGGATAAAGTTCACCTAGCTCTTCAGTTAAAGCCTGTATTATATTAAATGTTATGCTAATTATATTTATAGTAAACAACACTGTAAAAACAATACCTATCCACAAACACTTTATTCATCCACTCCACATATGGACCTAGACACTAGAATCCCTGAAGCCTATGAAAAACTTGTAATGCCGGGCCACCTTAAACTCCTTTGCAGCTCCTCATCAGCGTCTTTGTTTTGCAAATGTGTTGATCATCACAAGCAGCAGGCAGCCTGCTTTTTCTTCCCCCCTGAAATCAAATCTGGCACAAATTTCTCCCAGCTCAGGTCTCTTTATTTGGGAGTGAGGTGTCTGGAATTGTATAAGGATCATCTATAAGTCATCAAACAATGACATTGACAGTAATATTTTCAGTGTCCTCAAATCTGAACTTGAAATATTTTACAGAAGTTATGTGAAATGTTTTTTAAGTTATTTAAGTTATTTTAGGCAGAATGCTCTGTTCTTGTCTTTTTTATATGTTCTTTTGTTATTCTTAATTTAACCTGCACAGCTCAGTCTCACTGGGTTTTCTTTGCAGGATGTATTATCAAGCATTTTGAATTGAATCAGAGCTGTACTTAGAACTGAGGTAGTCATTGATCTTTACTAAAATTAGTTTTAAAAATGCCACAAAACAGGTCCTACTTTGAATTGAATTGAATAACTTTATTTTTTACATTTATAGACAAACAAATTCTATCAAAATAATAGTTGGTTTAACAGTACCAAATTATGCAAGACATATATTTATGTATTAACTTTTATAGTTCCTTTATTGAAGGCTTCAGTAATATTTCTTTTTCATGATTTCTAAATTATTAAAAATGCACCTATGAAAGTGATTTATCATTATAAAAAACACTAGAAGTTTAGGCTGCCCCTTGCCTTAAGAAGGGCAATATGAATTTATTGTCAGGCACTAGTTTAATTCTTCTTCGAGATTAATAAAATACAAAGATTAGCACTTTACCACTTGTCAATTATGGAAATACATGTGGACGTTGTTTTGTGGAGAACAAGTGTTCTCTGGTCCTTTGCAATTCCAGAAACCCTCTGATACTATAACATTTCTAAACCAATTAATAAAATTAACAGTCACTGAGGCTGTAGCCTATCCTGGCAGCATTGGCCGCTAAGTGTAGAACTCACACTATAACATGGCGTAAGCACAAAAGCGGGAATGTGCGTACTTACAGAAAAATCCAGATGCAGGAATCTGTGAGTAAGCAAACTTTCACGTTCTTCCACTACATAAATCCCAATCAGCGTGAAAAGTAACGCACGTGCACGCGCCTTCTGTCCCGCCCCAACTCCTCCCAGAATTAGGCCTCTTTGAATATGCAAATCGATATAAATAGCCTTCTGTGAAAAGACAATGGGAAAAGCACGGGGGAAAATATAAGAATTTCAGCGAATACCAAGTGGAGGCAAAGGAAAAACGTACTATTTGTTGGTTTAAACAGTGGTATTATCAACAAAAGAAAGTTGATCGACTGACAGAGTGTCGGAGAAACTCGAAAGATCAAGTTCACAAAGTCGCAGTGCCGAAATAAAAAAGAAGTTGTCACATATCAAAGTCGGCATGAAAAGGCGACTTGTAGCGGACTGTCTGAGTGTCATATGAAAGCTTATTAGGGTACAGAGAAAAAAAATAGTCACACAGTGGGAAAAAAGCACAAAATGTCAACTTTAATCTCGAAATTTCTATTTTAATCACATAGTTTATTTTGTCATTAAAGTAGAACATCATAAACTTCATCTTAAAATCGTTTATTTTACTAGTTTCTCAAGTAGCACGTTAAATTCTTTCTTCTGTGTTTGATCTTCTATGTGCTCTATGTGTGTGAATCACTACGTGCTTCCGTTCTTTCTCTTTCTCCGACAGGACACAGAATCCATTACATTCGTGATATTACAACTCTCTGAATAATTAAAATACTGAGATGTATACGTGATATCTTTCTCATGATGATAGGAATGAAAGCATGTTATTAAACATGGGAACACGGTGGCGCAGTGATTGTTCATATCTCACACAAGAGGCTTGCTGCGCCATGTGCGACCTTCGATGAAATAATTTATTACAGAAGTACTGTCTCTTCTAAACGTACTAACCTCCAATTCCTGTCCATACTTTTCTTTCTCCAAATGCCCAATCGCCACACAATCAGCTCTGTAATAGACGTTAAGCCATCTGTAAGCTTAGAACGCCGATTCTTCAAAACATTTAAGGAACATTGAAATATCTTCATAGTACATGTTTAATTATTCTATCTGTCTATCCTTCCAGTGTCGCGTCAGCACCAGCAATAATACAGCGCAAGGCAGGAGCTATCCGTGAACTAGTTAGTGCTGCGGCACCGTGTCCTCACATGTTTAATTATTAACAATACAGATTATTTAAATGAAGTTAAAGTTTTATCTGTATACTATAAGCAACATATTTTGCTGCATTTCATCTTAAAAATGATATCGTCATCATACGCGCTTTATAAAGTGGCGCAGGTTGTGCAATATTATAACTGTAGTGCAAGTTTACAGTGGGGTAATTGTACTTATAAGTACAAACAGTTCTACAAGGAGCACTTGATTGACTGATTGAGTGCGTTTATAGTTCTTGGGATGAAACTGTTTCTGAAAAGCAAGGTCCGTAAAGGAAAGGCTTTGATGTGTTTTGCCATGGCTGAGGTAGTGTGTGCTTGAAACTGTATACCGATATTTCTCTTTCCGATCAGCAGCTGCTGTGATTCCCCACTTAGATACAGTGATATAAATACTCTGAGTGGTGCAGTGAGAGTTATATGGAAAAAGATGATCCGTTGTGGCAACCTTTAACGGGAGCAGCTGAAAGAAGAAGAAGATGCAGTGAGCGTAATAACGCTAAAGCAGTTATGGTATTTGGAATACTATGGCTATTTCCTGGACCATTATATTGCTACAGGTTAATTACAATCACATGCATTACACTAATAAACAATATGCAGTTAACTTCAGTGTATTTATAAAGCCACGTCAGGAATGTGGGTCTAAGAAAGAAAGGGTGATCACACAGGAACAGTAGCACTGCTTTGACGCTGGATGCTGCCAGTCTGCAAAACCGAGCGGAGAAATTGCATACGCCAGGGTATGAGGTACCGTGGAAATGTGCATGGCTTTACGCCAAGTTTAGGTTTTATACATCGCAATTTCAGTGTGGAAACGTTCGTACGCAACATTTCTGTGCGTACGCACCGTTTATACATGAGGCCCCTGGGCAGGACCTCAGTTTATAATAGGGCCCACTCATGTGCACAACCTCCACACTCACACAAGGTCAATATCACATGTCAGCCTAACAAGAATTTCTTTGGCAATGTGGCAGGACAACCTGAGTACCTGGAGAAAAGAAGTAAGTATATAGTGCCCAAGTATATAGTGCCACTATATAGACCTTTTAAACATACATCTCTATATATATAAAATCCAATGTCTTTCTGTATGTTGTCACACACATGTGCATGGGAGGCGGACAAAGGGCTTGAGTAAGGGCAATTCCGATTCAAACCAGGATGTGGCAGAGTGCACTGACTCTGCAGACCAGTCCGGGGAGATTCCACCTGGTCCTCTTGACGTCACTTCCGGGACTGAGGCTATGGAAGAAGACCTTGCCGGCTCTGGCCCCTGTGATGTCACGTCTAGGCTAGAGCCTGTGGTTGAAGACCCTCATGAGCCTGACCCCTTTTACCTCACTTCCTGTCTTCCCCTTTAAAAGCCTCCACCTTTTCCCTGTTTCCTCAGTTCTGTTTTGGACTCTGTTTTGTGCACATCAGTGCTGTATTCATTTTTACAACATTGCAGGCAGGATACCAATTATACGGGTGGCTGCCCCAAACCTTGCTATGGCTCTGTGTGGAGTTTGTAACAATGTCTGTCCTCTTTTCACGAGAGAACTACTTAACAAATTTAGATTGGGTTTTTTTCAACAATTTGCTTAAACATTCCGGTTGTTTTTGCAACTTTTCTCATAAGGATGGCTTCTTTCACCTGCATGGAGAGCTCCTTTGACCGCATGTTGTCTGTTCACAGCAAAATCTTCCACATGAAAGCACCACACCTCAAATCAACTCCAAGCCTTTTATCTGCTTAATTGATAATGACATAACGACAGACTTGCCCACACCTGCCCATGAAATAGCCTTTGAGTTAATTGTCCAATTACTTTTGAGCCCCTGAAATGAAGGATTGTGTTAAAAAAATTCTTTAGTTGCCTCACATTTTTATGCAATCGTTTTGTTCACCCCACTGAATTAAAGCTGAAAGTCTGCACTTCAACTGCATCTGAGTTGTTTCATTTAAAATTCATTGTGGTAATGTACAGGACCAAAATTAGAAAAAAGTTGTTTCTGTCCAAATATTTATGGACCTAACTGTATATATTTGCAGCTGGAGATCCACAAAGAGACAAAATGAATCACATATCAATAGAGTAGTTTTTATTCCTGAGCTTTCAGCCCCTACCAGGGGCCTTCATCAGAGGATAATGCTTAGACTTACAAGAATCAAAGGCAATATATATCAAAAAATTACGTTATGGCAAGGGGGGGGGGCTAATTCAGTGTGAAGGGGGGGGGGGTTATTGGTTGTAAAGATTTTATTTATTATGAACATGTTCTTCTTAGGGCGGCACGGTGGCGCAGTGGGTAGCGCTGCTGCCTCGCAGTTGGGAGATCTGGGGACCTGGGTTCGATTCCCGGGTCCTCCCTGCGTGGAGTTTGCATGTTCTCCCCGTGTCTGCGTGGGTTTCCTCCGGGCGCTCTGGTTTCCTCCCACATTCCAAAGACATGCAGGTTAGGTGGATTGGCGATTCTAAATTGGCCCTAGTGTGTGCTTGGTGTGTGGGTGTGTTTGTGTGTGTCCTGCGGTGGGTTGGCACCCTGCCCAGGATTGTTTCCTGCCTTGTGCCCTGTGTTGGCTGGGATTGGCTCCAGCAGACCCCCGTGACCCTGTGTTCGGATTCAGCGGGTTGGAAAATGGATGGATGGATGGATGTTCTTCTTAAGTTTGCATATGCTGGATTTATGTCCAAATGTCTTTTGATGGCGTTCTCATTTGATAACCAGGATTCGGCCAGCTCTCTGGCACTTTTGGTACTGGCCTTAAATTTTACTTGTACATTGTCCCAGTTAAATGTATGTCCTGTTCATTTACTATGCATATAGATCAGTGATCGTGAGTCCTTTCTTTTGACGGCGTTGCGATGTTCCTGTATACGTTTTGCGATTCTTTTTGAAGTTTGTCCTATGTATACCGCTGGGCAAGAACTGCATGAAATGCTATAAACTGCGTTTCGTGTTTTTGCTGTCGATTTCTTGTTCTTAGCATTAAAGAGGACCGTGCACAGATTGTTCATGGGTTTGTGTGCTATTCTGACGTCTGACTTGGCCAGGATGCGTGCCGCACCTTCAGACACCTTGTAGTGATAAAAAAGTGAGTACCAGGTGGGGTGGAGGTTCTGGTTCAAGTCGATTGTTTGCTGAGTTTTTTGGAGTCTTCTGTGTAAGCTACGATTAATGAATGTTTTAGAGTATCCGTTTGAAGTGAAAAGACGGAAGAGATAGCATCTTTCATTCATTTTTGTCTCCTTCGTATTACAATGGGTGTGGACTCTTTTGAACAGAGTTTTAACACAGCTCCGTTTATGAGACAATGGGTGGTTGCTGGTGAATTGTAATATCATGTCTGCATAGCATTCCTTACGGTAAACACTAGTGGTCAGGGTGATGTCATTATATCTTTCAATGTAGACATCCAGGAAGCTGATGTGTCGGTTCATTTCTTTTTCCATGGTGAATTGGATTGCAGGGAATATTGTGTTGATGTGGTTGTAGAACTCATTAAGCCGGTCATTTTTTAGTATGATGAATGTGTCGTCTACGTAGCGTATCCAAATTTTGGGTGTGAACTGGGATAGAGGCATATTTTCAAATCGCTGCATTACCAGTTCTGCTAGAAGTCCAGATAACGGCGATCCCATTGGCATGCCTTCCTCTGATGAAGGCCCCTGGTAGGGGCTGAAAGCTCAGGAATAAAAACTACTTTATGATACGTGATTTATTTTCTCCCTTTGTGGATCTCCAGCTGCAAATATGCAAACTGTATCACAGATCTTCTCTTCCATATATATATATATATATATATATATATATATATATATATATATATATATATATATATATATATATATATATATATATGTATAATATATATATATATAGTCACGCACGAGCGCATGGGGAGCAGCTTAAGGACCCGACACGCAACGCGACAAGTCGTGCCAGGGGACAATGGTGGGGTACTAACCTCTCTCTCTCTGTTTCCATAGAAAAGACGAAGCGCCGCTGCCATAGTCCTTCCCGCACAACTCCAAGAAACACAACACTTCCGGGTCCCTCTCTCTCCTCTGGTCCCTATCTGATGACGTCAACCACCAATCTACCACCACGTCTTCCCAGCATCCCATGCTTTTAATTTCTGGTCCGGCTTCTTAAATTGTCTGTCTACCCGCCCTTCCATGTGTGATGATCTCTGTGAAATATTTGACCTTGTTTTGTTGCAGTATACGGGGGCCACAAACCCCAAACCTTTATGATCTTGTATTTGTCTTTATTACAGTATATATATATATATATATATATATATATATATATATATATATAACCATGAGTCCACTTAATTTTTGCTGTCTCACACTGTATTTCACACTTCACACAGGGAACACACAATTCTCACAGGTATAGCACATCAGTTTTTTAAAAACTTAGTATCGGTGCTTCATAGTAGGCAGAAATCCTTTAGGCAGCTGGGCTCATAAAAGTCTATGTTGCCAGCCTCAGAATCAGCTTAGGGGATCTCCATCAGCTTTTTAACAGCACAAACTGTGTTCTAAAAGAAAACAGCCTGGCAAGATAAGTCAATGAGATTCGACAAAATGGAGCAACACAAAATAAACTACAAGGGTCTGTCTCTGAAAGGATTTATTTACTGTGAGTTCTTGGAGGTCTAGAAATATCTGGTGCTTGCCAGTTTTGTTTTCATTTACAACTTTTGATAGAGTTAAACTTTCTAGAGGCTTCTCCCCTATTTAGTTCTGCAGCTCATATCTTTATGTTAGTAGATATCACAGCTGATTTTTGCAGAGGTGTCCTTATTATAAGAATTTGGGTGTCTGCTGAGGAGCTGTGTATTGCATTGTTCAGCCTCTCTGAGCAAACCACACAAAACATTTGCCCTATTTGTCACAAAATAACTACCATAATAAACAGTTATAGCAAAATCCTATTTCATGTTATGCTAAGGTTTGTAAGTAAATGTAAGACACATAAAGAACAAAACATAAAGTAAGTTTGTAACAAAAGTTAGATAGAAATTCTCAAAAGTTCCTTGCTCTTGTGAGCCTGCCTTTTCCCTCAGTTTCTCCCAGTGACTTCAAGGACTCTGTCTTGAGATAAATCTCCCAGACTTCTGAATTATTGCCACTATTTATCTGCTCATCTTTTATCTCCTGTATGCTTTTATCCGATTGGTTTTTGCTGATAATTGTACCTTTGCCTAGCTTGAAAGTAAACTGTCTTTTTCATTGAGTTATGTTTTATAGAAAATAAAACACAAATAATTATATTAATAAACAAGATGCATTACGAAAATAAAAAGGAAGCAGCACTTTCATGCATGGCCTCCAAAGCACTGTCACTGTTGAGAGAGACTCTGCCAACATACAGTTTGGAATTAAACTGCTTTGGCTACACTGCAAAAGAAACAGAATAATAATTAGCAATATATACACTGTTTTGTGTGTTTTTTGTATGCAATAATCGGTCACAGAAAGACATTAACAGAAATATAGGAAAGCATCAAAATACAGGTATGTATGATACTTCAACTAAACAGTATCATTAATTACACATCAACTGTGCTGATATAATTATTTTTTCCCATGATTCACTCAAAAAGAATAATCTGATAACTACTCTTCATTTATTAGACTGCTGTGATATGCAGCACATTTCCCCAAGTATTTCTGTAAAAGGTTATCGAGCAAAGATCACCAGGCTAGCACAGGACAGGCTTAAGGTCCACAGATGACCTCCATGAAAGAAAGAAAAATACTGGGAGCAGTAGATGTCATCCAGATGAAAGTATAGATAGACAATAGCTTCTAAGGATCTTTAAGACCTTTACTGTATGTGTGAAGTGTTCCTCACAAGAACTTTACCCAAGAGCACCAACAGGAAACTAAAAGAGATGACGTGGGTATAAGCATGGAGTGCTCTCTTAGAACACTAAGGGTGCTTCGCCCTCTGGCTATAGAGAGCGAGAGAAAGAGAGAGTGAGGCCAGGCAGGTATTGCCAGAGGTGGCAACATCACCAGGCCAATAGAGATCCTAAAACTATGAGCATGAAATAATGCTGTCACTATATCAAAGGAAGCAGCTAGGGAGCTACCTTATCTGCATTCCCATGGAAATCCCAATGCACCTGGGGACACACCTTAAGATTTTGTATTGCAAATTTAAGAGTTCTAAGTGGATTAAGACTATATGCATGTAGTTGGGAGCAGCTGGTCAGAGTGTAAATGAGACTTTGAGAAAAATTGGGTCTTGAGCAGAATGGAACATTTGTGGGAGCAGCAGAAAGCAGGTAGAATCTGGATGGAACTTTGACAGGGATAGCTGGGAGCGGGACTGAAAAATCTTCAAAAAACTCTGCCTTAGAGTTCTGGGGCCTCATGTATAAATGGTGCGTACACACAAAAATGTTGCATGAGAACAATTACACGTTCAAATCGCGATGTATAAAACCCAAACTTGCTGTAAAGCCACGCAC
Source organism: Erpetoichthys calabaricus (assembly GCF_900747795.2). Classification (NCBI taxonomy): domain Eukaryota; kingdom Metazoa; phylum Chordata; class Cladistia; order Polypteriformes; family Polypteridae; genus Erpetoichthys; species Erpetoichthys calabaricus. The sequence goes on along the minus strand of NC_041395.2, from coordinate 244,547,151 downwards.
ATTTCAACGGTAGCTCATACCCTGTCGTACACAAGTTCTCTGTTCGGTTTTGCAGACTGGTGGCATCCAGCGTCAAACCAGTGCTACTGTTCCTGTGTGGTTATCCTTTCTTTTTTAGATCCACATCCCTGATGCGGCTATATCAATACACTGAAATTAACCGCATATTGTTTATTAGTTTAAGGCATCTGATTGTAATTAACCTGTAACAATATAGTGGTCCACAGAGTGGTCAAACTATTCCAAATACCATAACTGCTTTAGCGTTGTTACTCTCACTGCACCTTCTTCTTCTTTCAGCTGCTCCCTTTAGGTGTTGCCACATTGGATCATCTTTTTCCATATTACTCTCACTGCACGACTCGGAGTATTTTTATCACTGTATCTGTGTGTGAATCACAGCTGTACAGCAGCTGATGGGAAAGAGAATTATTGGTATACATCAACAAGCACACGCTGCCTCAGCCATGCTGTCTATTGAACTGCTCTCAAATGAGAAACGCTTCAGAGCCTTTCCTGTACTGACCTCGCAGTTCAGAAACAGTTTCATCCCAAGAACTCTAAACACACTCAATCAGTCCATGAAGTGCTCCTTGTAGAACTGTTTGTACTTATAAGTACAATTACCTCACTGTAAACTTGTGATACAGTTAGAATATTGCACAACCTGAGCCACTTTATAAAGTGCGTATTTACATATGATGATGATATCATTTTTAAGATGAAATGCAGCAAAATATGTTTATTATATTATACAGATAAAACTTTAACTACATGGTGCCGCTGGCGCTTCATTCATGGATTGTTCCTGCCTCGTGCTGTATTCTTGCTGGTGCTGACGCGACACTGGAAGGATAGATGGATAGAATAATTAAACACATACTACGAAGATATTTCGATGTTCCTTAAAAGTTTTGAAGAATTGGCGTTCTAAGCTTACAGATGGCTTAACGTCTATTACAGAGCTGATTGTGTGGCGATTGGGTATTTGAAGAAAGAAAAGAAAAGACAGGAATTGGAGGTTAGTACGTTTTAAAGAGACAGTACTGCTACAATAAAGTATTTCATTGAAGGTCGCACATGGCGCAGCAAGTATCTTGCGTAAGACATGAACAATCATTGTGCCACCACGTTTCCATGTTTAATAACATGCTTTAACTCCTATCATCATGAAAATGATATCACATATACATATCAGTATTTTAATTATTCAGAGAGCTGTAATATTATGAATGTAATGGATTCTGTGTCTTGTCGGAGGAAGAGAAAGCCCGGAAGCATGTAGTGATTCACACACATAGAGCACATAGAAGATGAAATACAAAACAAAGCATTTGTTACGATGGGATTTGAGAAACTAAACATTAAACGATTTTAAGATGAAGTTTATGATGTTCTACTTTAATGACAAAATAAACTACATGATTAAAGTGGAAATTTAGAGTTTAAAGTTGACAATTCAAGCTTTTTTCCCACTGTGCGCCTATTGTTTTTTCTCTGTACCCTAATAAGCTTTCATATGACACTCAGACGGTGGGCTACGACTTGCCTTTTCACAGCGACTTTGATATTTGACAATTCCTTTTTTTTATTTTGGGTACTGTGCGACTTTGTGAACTTGAGCTTTTGAGTTTCTTCGACATGCTATGTCACTCGATCAACTTCCATTTGTTGTTTATACCACTGTTTTAACCAACAAATAGTACATTCTTGCCTCCACTTGGTATTCACTGAAATCCTTCTATTTTCCCTCGTGCTTTTCCCATTGTCTTTTCACAGAAGGCTGATCTTAAGGGCTATTTATATTGATTTGCATATTCAAAGACGCGTAATTCTGGGAGGAGTTGGGCCGGGACAGAAGGCGCGTGCACGTGCGTTACTTTTCACTCTGACCAGGATTTACGTAGCGGAAGAACATGGAAGTTGGCGTTCGCACAGATTTATGCATCTGTATTTTTTTGTGCGTTAGCACATTTCCACTTTTGTGCTTATGTCATGTTATAGTGCGAATTCTACGCATGGCGTTATGCATGAGGCCCCTGGACTTTTAAAAGCAACTGAAGGTTCAGGGATATAGTGGCATTAGGAATTTGTAAGCTGAGTTCCAGCATGGCATTCTTTGAACAAATTTAGATCTAACCGTACAGGCCTGGCTGGATATGACCAGAGGCCAATGTAGCGAAAAGAGGGGTCAATGTCCAGAGAGGGACTGAAAGGAAGAATTTTGGAATAGATATTTGGCAGACAAGTGGACTGACGATCCATCCGGATTAACAGGGGTTCAAGACCTGAGTAGTTTGGCACAGAGAAGAAGCAGATTTATTATTTTTCCTATCTTCATCCTTTCTTATAGGTTTTGTATGTTGCAAATGTAATTTTTTGTACTTTAAGTTTTCTGTGTGTTGTTCTATGCACAGAGGGCTTCCACGATGGCTGCTCCTAAAATATTTTTATATTTGTTTACTGATTTTTCAATCTCTCTGATGAGTTCTAAGCAGCATTATTTATTGAGATTTGTTCCTAGAATTATGTACTTTTGCTTTTATTTACCCCTTTTGAATATTTGTTAAGTGTTTTGAGCATGGCAATAGTATTCTGTAAAATTTATTTACAAATAAAATGTTTTACTGGGTGACACGGTGGCGCAGTGGGTAGCACTGCTGCCTCGCAGTTAGGAGACCCGGGTTCGCTTCCTGGGTCCTCCCTGTGTGGAGTTTGCATGTTCTCCCCATGTCTGCGTGGGTTTCCTCTGGGTGCTCCGGTTTCCTCCCACAGTCCAAAGACATGCAGGTTAGGTGCATTGGCGATTCTAAATTGTGCTTGGTATGTGTGCCCTGCGGTGGGCTGGCACCCTGCCCGGGGTTTGTTTCCTGCCTTGCGCCCTGTGTTGGCTGGGTTTGGCTCCAGCAGACCCCTGTGAACCTGTAGTTAGGATATAGTGGGTTGGATAATGGATGGATGTTTTACTGTATAAAGTCTAGGCCACCCTAGCACCAGTAATTCCATGGTGCTTCCAATCTGAGAAATTTAATCTCTTCAGTGTGTCCTCGATCTGCATCTTTTCCCAGTTGTCCATGCTTGATACACTTCCAGTGGAACGTGTTTGAAGTCATCCTCACCACTTGCTCATTCCACCTCAATTGACTCCATTTAGAGAAGCAGCAGTTCTACTCCCTCATATTGCAGAGCATGGAGGCTGAATTCAAGATAATTATGTAGAAACCTAACTTCTTTCTCTTCTTCTTCTTATCTCATTCCTTCATGTGCTATTCATAGTTTATTACAATCAGTTAGACTAACCTGTAAATAAAAAGCTTAATCTGAGCCCTTACCTTCTGCCTCAGCAGGAGTCCCTTGAAGAAAGATTGATTAACTGTTGCTACTGCACCCAACTGTTCGTAAATTTCTCAATCACCTTAACATTCACTCATGATCAGGAACCCAAGGTAATGGATGAGCTGCTATGTTTACAAAGATAACTTGTTGAGGCACTTAATGGTCATCCATATATAATTTGTTAAAAGAAATAGTAATAATCATTGTTGATAACATCTTCTCACACACGAATCATAGATTGGCTGGATGTGGTGGTGGTTCTTTACAGATGATCCTGGAGGAAGAGGTGGGTTCAAGTTGCCGGAACCATAAGTGATGTCACTGTTCTTCACATCATCGATTTTCAGGTCTGAAGGCAAAAAGAAATGAGAGGCATTAAAGGAAAGTGCCAACCATTGACTTGGTGGGGGATTTCCAAAAGATGAGCTCTGAAGTTGACTCCCAATTGTGTGCATATGACAATAAACATACATACACAAACATATAAAACACCATTCACATATATACAGGGTGAGCCAAAAAGAAGTACCACAATTCAAATGTTTATTCTACAAAAATGCTACAAGATAAAATAAATTTTATTACAACACAAGAAAAGGTAAACAAAATAATTTTTTCACTATGTTTTAAAAATGATGTCTCCAAAGTGGTGGCCATCATTAAAGATACATTCTTTGAGATGATTTTTGAACACTTGCATGACTCATTCAGCCTTTCCAACATGAATAGCGGCTATTTTGTGGCGAATAGCATCCTTGAGGGCTTCAAGGTTTTGAGGTCGGTGTGTGTATACCTTCAACTTGAGATACCCCACAAGAAGAAATCGCATGGAGTGAGATCAGGCGAGTGTGAAGGCCACCCGACATCACTGCGCAGAGAGATCAGCTTCTCTGGAAACATCTTCCACAAAACTTGCATGGATCTCCGCACCGTATGAACTGTTGCTCCATTCTGTTGAAACCAGGCATCCATCACATCCATTTCTTCCAGCTGGGGCCACAAAATGTTCTCTAGCATTTCAATGTAATGTTCTGAAGTGACGGTGCACCAAGCTGTAATACACTTACTGTACAGGGTCTCTGATGAAGTTCACAGCCCAGTAGCAAAAGTATTCCTATTTACACAACCATTCAATTGGAATTATGTAGCTCCATATGCGCAAAGCATAGAATTATTCAACTAAAAATTATATATCGAGCCCATCTGTCTCGCTTAAAACTGTCCAAAATGTTTCCAGGGCAAGATCCAACCTGTGAACGCTGCAACCAAGCTCCTGCCTTACTGGGTCACATGTTCTGGGCCTGCACTAAACTAACATCATTTTGGACCAAAATTTTTAAGTGCCTTTCAGACAGCCTTGGGGTCACAATTCCTCCTAACCCATTAACAGCTGTGTTCGGTGTTCTTCCAGACGAACTTGAAGTGGAGAAGGACAAGCAAACTGTGATTGCATTCACTACACTTTTGACACGCAGACTTATTCTGTTAAATTGGAAGAATCCTAATTCTCCTCTGATAATTCAGTGTGAAACCGATGTTTTATATTATTTGAAATTAGAAAAAATCTAATTCTCAGTTAGAGGATCTGTACAAAATTTTTTTAAAACCTGGCAGGATCTAATCAATATTATTTTAGAATAAGAGAAATAACTATTATCGCATTTAATTCCCTTCTCCATCTCTTAGTTACCTATATATTTATTTCTCCCCTTCTTTTATTTATTGTTGCCTTATTAAAAAAGCCCTAAGCAATTCTCCTTTGGCTTAGCTCTCCTTCTCAGGGGTGGGGTTTGATTTGTCTTCAATTTTGTTTGGTTATAAATTTATCTGTTTGTATGGAATGATTACAATAAAAATTGATAAATAAATAAAAAAAAAAAAAAAGGAATTGTGCCTCATCGCTGTACATGGCGATGGCATCTTGATGGTTTGCAGAATGTTTGCTCACACTGAGTATGGCTCTTCTCTCTCAGTGAGTTCCTGCACTTTGTATGGATGGAAATTAAGGTCTTCATGCAAAATCCTCCTCAAAGAGGTGTTGGAAATACCTGAGGAAGAAGCATATTTGCAGGCTGAACGTCTAGGAGACTGCAAAATTGATGCCCTTACAGCTTGGATGTTTTCAGGCGTTCATAGAGTCTGAGGATGGCTTGGAGATCCTCTGTTCCATGTTGTACCTGTCTGTCTAAATTTAGCCACCCACTGAAGAATTGTTTTCCGATTTCCATTAGGGGGAATGCTGTAGTGCGTTTGGAAGGTGTGTTGCATAGTAACAATAGATTTGTTGTTTTTGAAGAACGCTTCAAGAGTGAAAGCACGGTGCACACCGGACCGAGGCATGTTGCCGACTGAAATCTACAAGGGATTGCCTATCAAAGGACTCCCACAACAACCCACTCGGCTGCCTCTACCTCGTGCAGTGACCTTGAGAAATGTGGTACTTCATTTTGGCTCACCCTGTATATAGTATTTAAATAACTTAAATACTTTTGACAGCAGGACATTTAACCCAGGTTCACTATTTGTTGTACAGTACTTATCAAACATTTCCACCCTCTCAAAACATACATATACTGTAAAACAAAATTATAAATCAAAGACAAAGTCCACAAATGAGATGCAAAAACAGTCCAGTTTGTAAGTGTTAATAATTTAAAGAAGACTAGTTAAGACACCAGCAAAATAAACTATTGTGACCTGAAACAGGTATAAATGAGGGGATTCTGTCTCCAAGAAGAAAAAACACAATGATCTTGCTGAATATTTTGTAACAAAGTTGTTGAAAGCTGTTTTGAAATAGTGCTCACTGTGGGTTGTTCCCATAGCAACTGGTAAAGACGGTAGTGTATATTTTCTTGATTGGAATTGCTATCATCTGATATGCTGCATAAGGTGTGACAAGAGAAACATGGATGTCTTACTATTGATAGGGGTAAGTCCTCCAAAGGTTTCCTGAAATGCTTAAGTAAATGACCGTGAACAGACGTTGAATTAAAACAGAATGTTCTACCAACAAAGACTAATAACACTCTCTATCCCTACTGTCCCATTCCCCCTTTAAAAATACAAAATCTTTCCCATGTATATATACATTTATACGGATATAAAATGTCAGAAACAAAAATTTATAAAATTGGACAATAACATTAACCATGCTTAGATAGCCTTACTTGAATTGTAGTCCCATTAAACATCAATATATCTTTACCCTTGCAGAAAACAACTTGGGAAATGTTTTGCTCACACTCAACTGTTTGCTCACCTGTGGGGACTCCAGTATAGCAAAAATACCACTCATAATTGAGAAGTGTAGAATGAGTACTATTGTTCTCTGTAGGTGATATGTTTCTCACTCCTGCATGAGCCTCTAGCATGTTATCCACTAGAAAATACTAATCTCACAAGATGTACTACTGTATGTCCAGATCTGTCCTATCCATGCCTATCCTGTGACTGCAATTGCATTTGACTACCACCCTCTGCTTTGCAGTGTGGACTTCATGAGGTTTCCTCATGTTGATCACAACCAGGCTACATTTTATATACGAAAATTGCCTGACACACAGATGCAGCTCAGATATAAAAAATCTTATAATCAACTGGGAAGTAAGTGAAGGTTTGCACAAAAACTTAAAATTTTGAAATTCAAAATTGGAAAAGAAATTGATTATAAGAGGAAAGTTTACATGCTGCTGGTTTAATGTGTAAGACCAAAATAGACTTTCTTTAATGATCTATCAGTGTGATTATCAAAGGCGCCTGTGGTTTGATATGAATGTGGCTGAATGTATGAGAGTGCACATCATTCAACATCCTCAATAACTGCAGTGTTCATTTGCTGTGGCTTTTCATGCTGAAGGCAATATTCCATTCCATTCCAGCTTTCATTTTGGGAAGTCTTGGAACAATAATTAATAAGCCATGAAGTAATGCTGGGAGGTGAGTATGCTTCAGTTTTGATGTTTACTAAAATGTAAAGTCTGCTTTTCACTAAATGCTTGTCTGGAGTGAGAGAATTAGAAAACATCATTTGGCAGTTTAGACTCCAATGTGGGCATATCATTTCATCCTTGGGAATGCATAAGGATATGCATCAGTACTTTCAAAATGAAAATGCTCAGTGGTGGATAGGAAGGAGCAGTCCCTTTACAAGTATTAACTTTTATGTAAGCATATCAGCAATGCATAATTCTGATCAATGATGGGTCAAAACAAGTAGTACAGTGCTGGATCTCACCTCTGCTTTATACACTGTCCAAAGTATATATAAAAATGGAACACAGAAATACAGATTTTTGTCAGAATCCAAGAGAACCATCCTATAAAATATTGCTACAAGTCTGAGACATCTGTCACAGCAGATATGAAATATAAAGACATATTCTTGAGTACTGCATGATTTATACTTGCAATGTCTAAATGTGGGGAAATGGCACTTCTGAGATCTCATATGGAAAACTTTTCATGTAAAATGAAAACAAAAATGAGACAGATAAATAAATAAATAAAACCTTCAACTGTTTTCCAGGCAAACAATAGTTAGTTTAACTTTACATGTTTTACATAATTTGTTTTTAATTGTTGTTTTGTTTCCACACAGTAAATGTACAAGATAATATTATGTGTGATACCCTGCATAAAAAATAGTGTTCATTTAAAAAATAAAAATGTTGCTTTACATAAAAGAAAACTACATGAAGGTATAGCTGTTGATATAATTTCATTACTGTTAATGTATGGATAAATATTTGAGTGGTGTTACATGTTATGCAGGTTGCCATATGAAGTCTGCAAGAAATTGTATTGGGCAGCTAATTGCCAGGAATGTTCTTGTTGTACACTCTTAAAAACACTGGTTCTTTAATGTCATTTTATGGTTCTTTATTGGGTTGTGTGGTTCCTTGTAGAGCCACTGCTTAACAAAGTACCACTTCATTCTTGGCAGGGTTCTCTGCATATGGAGTTGGTTCTTTGAGCTATGAAAAACTTCCTAATACCTGAAGAAAACAACCTAAATCTTTAATGTATGGTAGACTTCCTAGCATGGCACTAATAAATTAAGAAAACCCACCATTTGGCCTGTGTTATTGTAAGCAAGAGTTCTTTTCAAATAATGACTTAATGGAATTTTACAAATCTGTTACAAATCTTTTTATGGTAATTTACAGTATGGACCATTTTACAGATCCAAATAAACAAAGGTTCTTTCTGGAACTTTTGGGAACCAAAAAAGGTTCCTCTATGGAATCACTTTGAATAACCACTCTGGCACCTTTATTTTTAAGAGTGTATTTGTGATTTGTAGTAGGATGTTTTGCAGGTCAATTGCTGTAACCAGAACTTAGAAATGCAAATCTAGCAATGGAATTTTTGTATTTTTTGTATAAAATCCTTTCATAAAATAAAATTGAAAAATGTAACACAGAACTACACTAACAGGTGACTGTCAGACTTTAGTAAAGTGGTCTTTGTTCCAAAGCTCTTTGAGTATCACTGCTATAAATGGAGCCAACAAAGAATTGAATCTATTACATAATGTATATATTTATGTCAGACATTTTTAGGTGTATTTAATGTTGAAGTTATGGGGGCTCATGTATAAACGGTGCATATTCACAAAAATGTTTGCATGCTCACTTCAAGATGTATCAAAACTAAACTTGGCGTAAAGCCACACACATTTTCATGGCAGGGTCGTCCCTTGTGTATGCACTATTTTGCTCAGTTTTGCAAACTAGTGGGACCCAGCATCAAAGCAGTACTACTGTTTCTGTGGGCTGGTTTTCTTTTTTAGATTCACATCTATGATGTGGGATTTATCAAATGTACCGAAATTAATTGCATATCGTTTACAAATTTAATTCACTTGATTGGAATCATTCCGTAGCAATATAATGGTGCATGGAATGGCCAAACTATTCCATCTGCCATGGCTGTTTTAGTGTTGTTGGAAGACATTGCAAATGGAAGAATTAGAAGAGAGCGTATATTTACAGATGATGATGAGTGGCTTCTAAGAGCTGTCCTCTTAGAGATGTGTGCTGAACTGCCGCTAGCTTTACAAAGGCAGACTTTGAGGAATTGTGCCCTACCTGCTCCTTTGCAAGTTCTGCCCACTTTCAGGTTTTTAGCCACAGAAGCTTTTAAACATGAACTTGCTGACGATCATGTAATTTACAATCATCACTGAGTCACGCCATGCCACCTGTATAGGATGATATTGTCCGCTTAACATCCAGATAGATAAGATTTCCATACACTGTGATTGAACTGGAAAACATAAAAGCATAATTCGCAGCAACTTATGTTTTCCAAACATTATCGGAGTGGTCAATTGCATACACATTGCTATTGCAACAGCGCCAAGTTACATCACCCAGGGATGAATCATCAAAAGAATGAGCTGGTATTACATCATATATTGCTGGAAAACCTATAAAAATGGCAGCTCTGCACAGTCGCAGGTGCTTTTGCCAACGAGTGTAGCAAAAGGCAAGCGGTGCTTTTGCCAACTAGTGTAGCAAAAGGCAAGCAGTTCTTTTCAGGATAAAGAGTCACCTCAAAGTAAAGAACAGAGAAACGATCCGTTGTGGCACTCGGTGCTATTGCTACGCTATAAAGGCACCTTCATAGAATGAATTTGCTTATGTAAGTAGAAAGCATTTCCACTCTATTAATGTGCTGCTCTATAGTGTGCAGAAAGTGTGTTGCAGTGTGCAAGCATGTACCTGAAGAGATGTGCTATGATGAACTTCACCCTGACCCACCAAATGATCAGCCAAGTCAGACAGCATTACAACTTCATTTGAATGTAATTAGCAGAATGTAAAAACAGGTAATCAGATGCAGCATTTATTTTTAACCAATTCATTTAATTTGTGGTCAGTATCGAATAGTACAGCCCTTATACAGTATTCCTTAGTTCACTGGCCACATCTCTTACAGTATCCACTATTGCATTTTGTGACTCCAGAACAGCATCCATCAGCACACAGCCAGGTGGCCTCTGAACAGTTTCTGAGGTGTGTGTGCAGCCTTGGCTTGGCACAGCAGCACCATCACCGCCTGAGCATCGCACGAGGGTCAGTTTTTGTAATATCGTCTGAAACAGAATAAACAGACAGTGGGCTGCGACTCGCCTTTTCACATCAACTGTGATATCTGACCACTTCTTTTTTCTTTCGGGCACTGTGCAACTTTCTGAACTTGAACTTTGAAGTGTCTGTGCCCCACTTTTGTTGCTTATACCACTGTGTAAGCCAACAAATAGAACATTTTTCTTTGCCTTCACTTCGTATTCACTGAAATTCTTTTTTTCACGTGCCTTTCCCATTGTTTTTAAACCAATCAATGAAGGTGATATTTATATTGATTTGCATATTAAAATATGCAAAATTCTGGGAGGAGTCAGGGTGGAGCTGTACGTGTGTGCACTTGTGTTTAATTTTTCATTGGGATTTGTAAAAGAGAAGTGCATGGAACTTTTCGTACGCACAGATTTATGCATCTGGATTTTTTGTGCATACACACATTTCCACTTTTGTCCGTACACTATGTTTTAGTGTGAATTCTACATACAGCGTTATACATGAGGCCCATTGTCATTAAATGAATACTGATACAGAAGAAGTTTACTTTCTAGTTCTTTTTATTTAGCTTACAGAGCTCTGATTTAGTGTTTTGATGTAATAATGAATCTCTTTTTGCATGTTTATTTCAGTCTGGCTGGCCACAGAAACTCATTTATTACACCTAAAAACAGACACAAGGACCTGAGAAGAAAACATAGCCTAGAAGATGCAGGGATCAAAAGCCTAAAATATCATGTATCAGAATATGCCAAAACCAAACCTTTAGAAGAAAATGGCTTTGAGTAACTAAAAATACACAAAGTGGTGGCAGCCATAGTTAAAAACAATAAACAAAATGGAGCTAAGATAACATTATAAACTCAACAATAATAGGGATAATATTGTCTAACTGAACAAAGACATACAACTTAGATGCAGAAATAGATTCAACAGCTTTCATTGCCTTAAAATCATCCATCCATCCATTATCCAACCCGCTGAATCCAAACACAGGGTCACGGGGGTCTGCTGGAGCCAATCCCAGCCAACACAGGGCACAAGGCAGGAACCAATCCCGGTCAGGGTGCCAACCCACCGCAGGACACACACAAACACACACTAGGGCCAATTTAGAATTGCCAATCCACCTAACCTGCATGTCTTTGGACTTTGGGAGGAAACCGGAGCGCCCGGAGGAAACCCACGCAGACACGGGGAGAACATGCAAACTCCATGCAGGGAGGACCTGGGAAGCGAACTCAGGTCCCCAGGTCTCCCAACTGCGAGGCAGCAGCGCTACCCACTGCGCCACCGTGCCGCCCCCTTAAAATCATGAAAATGTTTAAAAGGACCATGGGTTATGGCACATCTCACTCCTTCAAACCCACTCAGCTTTCTCACAATTGTCTTGAATTCCATCTTTTTGAGGAACTTAAATCCAACTGTGGACCTGAAATTGCACATTACAGCACTGGTACATAAGAGGATGTCATTTTCTTCAATGTAGATAAAATACATCTGGGTAATTTACAAGAAATGTTGTTCAGAGTTGTGGGTGAAATCTGCTGTTATTTTCCCATTACATAGCATAATTACATTCATATACATTTTGAAGAAGCAGGAGACTGGCCAGATATAAATGAAAAAAAAAAAAAAGTATATATATATGTAGCAATATTATATACCCAAATTGCTGATACTGTACTATTTCATTTTTGTGTATTTGATTGGACACTATTTTAATTGTTTTTATTGAATTACATAATTTGCTGATGTGTTTTTTGTGTATATGTTGACTTTTATATAGCTGCTTTTGAAAAGGTGCTTCTTCCTTTACTGTATTTTAGATTATAGAAAAGAAGCCTAACAAGTACATGGAAAAGGAATAATTAAACTAGCTGACCTAATATTCTTGTATAAAAAACCTAGGTTTACTACCAACTCTTTAACAATTCCCAGTCTGAACTCAAAAACTTTGAAGCAAAAGGTTTAATTAAACTGCAAGTATAATTTTAGCCTCTGATGAAGAATCTACAATGTAAACCTGTGCCGTATTTGATCGTCAATAAGCAGTTCTCTATAAGTACATGTCTTCTTCTTCTTCTTTTGACTGCTCCCATTAGGGGTCACCACAGCCGATCATCGATTTCCATATCTTCCTGTCCTCTGCATCTTGCTCTGTTACACCCATCACCTGCATGTCCTCTCTCACCACATCCATAAATCTTCCTCTTTTCCTCTTGCCTGGCAGTTCTGTCCTTAACATCCTTTTCCCAATATACCCAGCATCTCTCATCTTCACATGTCCAAACCAACGCAATCTTGCCTCTGACTTTGTCTCCCAACCTTCCAACCTGAGCTGACCCTCTAATTTACTCATTTCTAATCCTGTCCATCCTCATCACACCCAATGCAAATCTTAGCATATTTATCTCTGCCACCTCTAGCTCTGTCTCCTGCTTTCTGGTCAGTGCCACCGTCTCCAACTCATTAATACTGTCCTGTAGACCTTCACTTTCACACTTGCTGATAACCATCTGTCACAAATTACTCCTGACACTCTTCTCCACCCATTCCACCCCAGCCTGCACCCTCTTTTTCACCTCTCTTCCACAATCCCCATTACTCTGTACTGTTTATTCCAAATATTTAAACACCTCAACCTTCGCCAACTCTACTCCCTGCATCCTCACCATTCCACTGACCTTCCTCTCATTCACACACATGTATTCTGTCTTGTTCCTACTGACCTTAATTCCTCTCCTCTCTAGAGAATATCTCCTCTTTCCAGGGTCTCCTCAACCTGCTCCCTACTCTCGCTACAAATTATAATGTCATCAGCAAACATCATAGTCCAAGAGGACTCCTGTCTAATCTCATCTGTTAACCTGTCCATCACCATTGCAAATAAGAAAAGGCTCAGAGCCCATCCCTGATGTAATCCCACCTCTCACTTTTCAAGATTCCATTAAATAATCTGATTAAAAACTCCACTGCCATCTCTCCTAAACACCTCCACGCTTCCACAGGTATATCATCTGGACCAACGGCCTTTCCATTCTTCATCTTCTTCATAGCTGTCCTTATTTCCTCCTTGCTAATCTGCTGCACTTCTTGATTCACTATCTCCACATCATCCAACCTTCTCTCTCTCTCATTCTCTCCATTCATCAGCCTCTCAAAGTACTCTTTCCATCTGCTCAACACGCCTTCCTTACTTGTGAGTATATTTCCATTTTTATCCTTTATCACCCTAACCTGCTGCACATCTTTCCCAGCTCGATCCCTCTGTCCAGCCAATCGGTACAGGTTCTTTTCTCCCTCCTTAGTGTCTAACTTCTCATACAACTCATCCATATGCCTTTTCATTAGCCTTCACCACCTCTCTCTTCACCTTGCGTCTTATCTTCTTGTACTCTAACAACATTCGTCATCAAACCTCCAATTTCCAGCTTCATAATCATTACTCTTTTCAAATACAAAACACTCTTGACATACTGTTCCTTCAGAAAAATCCCTACCCCATTTCTCCTCCCATCCACACCATGATAGAACAATTTGAATCCACCTCTGATCCTCCTGGCCTTACTTCTCTTCTATTTAGTCCCTTGCACGCACAATATATCAACCTTCCTTCTCTCCATCATATTGGCTAACTCTCTCCCCTTACCACTCAAACTGCCAACATTCAAACTTCCTACCCTCAGTTCCAGTCTCTTTACCTTCCTCCTCCTTGGGACCGGCATGAAGAAACACACTGATTTGTGCATCCCCCGTGGCTGGGTTCTATAATCTATATTAATAAAAGGCAAAGCCCTCACTGACTCACTCACTCATCACTAATTCTCCAACTTCCCGTGTAGGTGGAAGGCTGAAATTTGGCAGGCTCATTCCTTACAGCTTACTTACAAAAGTTAGGCAGGTTTCATTTCGAAATTGTACACGTAATGGTCATAACTGGAACCTCTTTTTTGTCCATATACTGTAATGGAGTGCAGGTCGATGGCCGTGGGAGGCGGAGTTGCGTATCGCGTCATCACGCCTCCTACGTAATCACGTGAACTGAAAACAAGGAACAGCCACAAAGAGCGCTGAAGAAAACATTCATTACACAATTGAGAAACAGCGGAGAAGCTGTGTAAAGACAGCTTCACAAAAAAACAGATCCTTAACAAATTGTTATTGGTATATTTTCCCTCAAGTTTAACAAGGTTTTCTTTTCTTCTTAATAAAAATTTAAAAGCAGAACTTCGCCGCTGCAAAGCGCGCCTGACTTTATTGAAAAGAAACTAAACTTGCAGTGCCGCTATTCAATGACACTTGCCTAATGCCTGACTTTATTGAAAAGAAACTAAACTCGCAGCGCTGCTCTTCAATGACGCACCGCAATTCAATGACAACTTGCCTAACGCCTGACTTTATTGAAAAGAAACTAAACTTGCAGTGCCGCTATTCAATTACACTTGCCTAACGCCTGACTTTATTGAAAAGAAACTAAATTTGCAGCGCCGCCGCTGTTCAATGACACTTGCCTAACGCCTGACTTTATTGAAAAGAAACTAAACTTGCAGCGCCGCTCTTCAATGACGCGCCGCTATTCAACGACAACTTGGCCTATCGCCTGACTTTATTGAAAAGAAACGGACTTGCTCTCTGTAGTGCCGCTATTCCAATGACACTTGCCCTAACGCCTGACTTTATTGAAAAGAAACTAAACTTTGCAGTGCCGCTATTCAATGACACTTGGCCATAACGCCCTGACTTTATTGAATAAGTAACTAAACTTGCAGTGCCGCTATTCAATGACACTTGCTAAACGCCTGACTTTATTGAAAAGAAACTAAACTTGCAGCGCCGCTATTCAATCATGCGCCGCTATTCAATGACACTTGCCTAACGCCTGACTTTATTGAAAAGAAACTAAACTTGCAGCATCGCCGCTATTCTATGACACTTGCCTAACGCCTGACTTTATTGAAAAGAAACTAAACTTGCAGCGCCGCTCTTCAATGACGCGCCGCTATTCAATGACGCGCCGCTATTCAATGACACTTGCCTAACGCCTGACTTTATTGAAAAGAAACTAAACTTGCAGCGCCGCTATTCAATGGCACTTGCCTAATGCCTGACTTTATTGAAAAGAAACTAAACTTGCAGTGCCGCTATTCAATGACACTTGCCTAACGCCTGACTTTTTGAAAAGAAACTAAACTTGCAGCGCCGCTATTCAATCATGCGCCGCTATTCAATGACACTTGCCTAACGCCTGACTTTATTGAAAAGAAACTAAACTTGCAGCGTCGCCGCTATTCTATGACACTTGCCTAATGCCTGACTTTATTGAAAAGAAACTAAACTTGCAGTTGCCGCTATTCAATGACACTTGCCTAACGCTCTGACTTTATTGAAAAGAAACTAAACTTGCAGCGCCGCTATTCAATGACGCGCCGCTATTCAATGACACTTAGCCTAAGCGCTCGTGACTTTATTGAAAAGAAACTAAACTTTGCAAGCGCCCTCAGCTATTCAATTACACTTCCTAACGCCCTGGACTTTATTGAAAAGAAACTAAACTTGGCAGCGCCGTATTCAATGAACGCGCCGCTATACAAAGTACACTTGCCTAACGCGATGACTTTATTGAAAAGAAACCCAATATGTATGTCTATATATATATATATGTAGATATGTATCATATATGTGTAAAATATATGTAGATATGTATATTATATATATATAGTATCTATATATGTATATACTGTATATTGTATGATATGTATATAGATATATATATGTAGATATGTAAATATGTATATGTTTACTATATGTGTCTGTATGTGTATATATATATATGTGTGTGTGTATGTATGTATGTATGTGTTGTAGCAGATGTAGCGTTTGTCCACCTCTCGAACCCTCAGGTACCACTCTTGACACGAGGTAAAAGTACAACTACTATTATCTTTATTATTGTACAGTGAACCAAGCACTCTTTCCACCACCACTACTCATATAACAATTCTTCTCTCAAACCAATACAATCCTCCACTCCCAGACACTTCGCCCTCCTACCTCCCAGCTCAGCTCAAATGTCTGGGCTTACCCATAGTCCTTTTATAGCTCCTGACCCGGAAGTGGTTCTAAGCACAACCCACAAGTCCATTTCCTTCCGGGTCAGGGCAAACAGTCCTCTTCTTCATCCCAGGAGCACGTCGCTTCCTCCAGTCACGTGACTGAGACGCACTCCCGGGTTATAGGGCACGCAAGATCCCACTAGCCCCCTACAGCGACTCCTGGCGGCCCCCAAGGTATCCAGCAGGGCTGTGTCACAACACTACAAAGTCCATAAGGCCCTGCTGGAACTCGGGGCACAAATATGCTGTCCGGAGGGCTCCTCCTAGCGGCCTGGGGGTGGCGACCGGAGTCCATAGCCGGTCGTCCATCACAGTCCCTCCCCCTTAGCGACGACCAGTGGGGCGGAGCGTTGATTCCCGCGAGGGACGTCCTCCTCCAGGAGGACGCGAGATCCGGGCCATTGTTCCTCTGTCTAGATCCCCCAGCGAACCTTGGGGGAACGGTGTATCTGCTATCCCACCGCTCCCCTGTCCTCCGGGGACAACTACGCCACACGTGGCCCGGTTGCCGGCAGTTGTAACACCGCCGACGTCCTCCTGTTGGCTTCTCTTCCCGAGACCGGAAACACCTCGGGAATTCCATCAGCTCCACCCTGTCCTCCGCCAAGGAGGGTTTAACGGCCGCTTTGCTGCTCGCTGCCCTTTTCTTCAGTCTGTCAGGAGACCCTCGTTTTAATTCGGGACCTCCTCTTTCTCTGGGGCTTGTGCACAGCGTGAGGCTCTCTATGGGAAAGAGAGCGCCTCTTTGCTGTTTGCACACCCGTTGTCCTATGCAAACTCGGAGGCGGTGTCATTAGTACCGTATCGCTCCGGGTAACAGCACTATTCAGCTGCACCGGGGTGATCGGTACTTCCCCCGCCCCTTCAGTAACAAGCGACAACCCCCTCTTCACGCGGGTCGGGCTCTTACGGTCCGCGTTATCCCGGAGCGGCGTCTGATACCGCCGCCCCGGTTCTATCGGATCGTTGCCCAACCACTCCGTCATTGTGCCACATTCGACTGTCGGATTCACAGTGCTTTGGCAGCCGCTACTTATTAAACACGGTGCCGGTTCACACTACGTCCCCTTATTATATACGGCGCAGATGGCACCTACCTGCACCGCCGCATTAATCGAAGCCGGGGCTTCATGGCCTAACCGCCGAAGGTATTCCTGTAGTTCCTTCAACGGTGCTTCGGCTGCAGCTCCCAGCTCCTCCACTCGCTTCCTTAACTCATGTAGTCCCTGGAAGAAAATATTTAGGGGCTCGAGATATTCGTCGAGCTCCCCTAAGTTTATAAAGTTATTTGTCTCGGCCGGCAGTAAGGCTACTTCCTTATTATGATCACCTGCCGACCGGGAACCAATGAGCACGTCCGCTCCTGGCACGTGCTCTGCTGGGGTTCGCAAGGGCTCCTGGGGTTTGGAGTCTTTAGAGGAACGGGTAGCCTCCCGCGGCTGGCTGCGGTCTGCCTTTTTAACTTTGCCTGCAGACACTACAGTCACTTCCCGCCCCTCTTTACCTTTATGTGAAGTTGGCGCTGCTTCGCTCGCCGCCCCCTTCCCCTTCAGGGAGCGCAGACGCGTCGGGGTAGTATTCGCCTCGCCGACGGCTCCCAACTGCTCTTCTTCCTGGTTGCCGGCGCGCGAGGTCACGTGGACATCCTCAGCCAATGGACTCCCTTTCCGCAGACGCCTAGACTGGCTTGCTTCCTTTCTTTCGCGGCCATCTTGTCTAGGTGTGAGGCGGGCGTGCTCTTTGCCTGCTTCGTGCAGACAAGCCTCTGCAAACAGAGAAAACAAGCACCCAGCGGTTCGCGTGCTTCCCCAGCACTTACCTCGGAACGTATGCGGTCACGCTCCAACTCCCTGTAATAATCTTCGGGAGTTGCAATCCTGCAACGTTCCGGCTGTCGTCCCGCTCGGGTTTGCTCTGCATTGAGCTGCTCCCGATCTTCCTCACTGCCCGTCAGGTAAGTCCACAGCGTCTCCACCGGATCCGGGACAGAAGTCTTCTGGACAATTCCAGCCTTCTTCCCAGTTTTCTTCCCATTCTAGCCTGCTGTAGAGATTGGCTTACAGCTGCAGTGCTCTTGGTCGCGGGTGGAGTTTTCACCTCTGCGGTTACTAGAGGGACCTTCCCTGGGTTCTCTGCCACAACAAAATTTATATTTAAATGCAGGTTTCTGCCAACGGACGGCCAGAGTCTCCTGCCGACTACGCCGTGTGTAGCAGATGTAGCGTTTGTCCACCTCTCGAAACCCTCAGGTACCACTCTTGACACGAGGTAAAGTACAAACTACTATTATCTTTATTATTGTACTGTAGCACCAAGCACTCTTTCCACCCACACTACTCATATAATAATTCTTCTCTCAAACCAATACAATCCTCTACTCCCAGACACTTCGCCCTCCTACCTCCCAGCTCAGCTCAAATGTCTGGGCTTACCCATAGTCCTTTTATAGCTCCTGACCCGGAAGTGGTTCTAAGCACAACCCACAAGTCCATTTCCTTCCGGGTCAGGGCAAACAGTCCTCTTCTTCATCCCGGGAGCACGTCGCTTCCTCCAGTCACGTGACTGAGACGCACTCCCGGGTTATAGGGCACGCAAGATCCCACTAGCCCCCTACAGCGACTCCTGGCAGCCCCCAAGGTATCCAGCAGGGCTGTGTCACAACACTACAAAGTCCATGAGGCCCTGCTGGAACTCGGGCACAAATATGCTGTCCGGAGGGCTCCTCCTAGCGGCCTGGGGGTGGCGACCGGAGTCCATAGCCGGTCGTCCATTACAGTGTGTATATATATATATGTACTGTATGTGTATGTATGTATGTGTATATGTATATATGTATATGTGTGTGTATATGTATGTGTATATATATGTTGATATGTGTGTATATATATTATATGTATATATATGTGGATGTGTATATGTATATATATATATATATATGCATATATGTATATATATATGTATATGTAGATATGTGTATATGTAGATATGTATATATATGTATATATGTATATGTATATATATGATTACATAACCTCTTTAACACACTACTTCTCCGCTGCGAAGCGCGGGTATTTTGCTAGTATATAATATCCATCGTCTGTCTGTCTGTATGTCTGTCCACTTTTCACAAGAGAACTCTTAACAGATTTAGATCTGGCTTTTTTCTATAATTTGCTTGAACATTCCGGTTGATTTTGCGACTTCTCTCATTGCACTTAGTACCATAGTTTGGTTGCGTCACCGATTCGCAAGAATCCAAGAGACAGGCTGTGGGCCAAGGGGTGGGGGAGGCGGAGGTGGGATCTCAGGGTTAGTGAGCCGGACGGGTCCATCCTCACTTACGCGCCAGCCTCCATTCGAGTTGCTCTACCTCTCCCACATGTTGGAGCATACCTTGTCTCCTCTTAGCTTGCAATGCCCGTTTGTTCAGCAGACATTATCATCTAGAGATTGTTAAAGAGTAACATTTGACGTTTTTGAGAGAGAGATCACAGCTATGTGTGTTTTAGAGGGCACCTGCTCATTGGCAGACATATCATGGCCACATGCTCTTCTTAGGGTTTTAGTGCCTGTCCTGGCAGTAGTGGGCATATGTCAAAAAAGTAAGACACCAGTTCATTGTGGTGCACAATTCTTTAATTAGATTATCAACTTATTTAACACATGAAAGAAAACCAGCATGCCCAGAGAAAATCCAAATAGACATCATACTGGAGAAAATCCTCAGTGACATGGACATGAACCTAAAGGGTGTATTTCTCATGAAGTAGTAAGGGTTAAAATATTATAAAATAGGAACTTAAGAGCTAATATTATAAACTGCAGCAAAAGAAGATAATACTGAAAATGCACTACAGCACTGAATATATCTGAAAATCTCTTAATTTTAAATCCAAAGATATTTCACTGCACAGTGCAACCATACAGCTCTGCCAACTGTAATATATTAAAATGTACTAGCTTTGGAAATAGCACAGCGGAGGGCAATTAATTAATTTAGGGTACAAAGAACCTGACACATGAGACATGCCTGCAAGAGGTGAACCTCTATATACCTTAGAAAGAAGAGACAAGATCGATTTTAATTGACAAATGTTAAAGCACAGGGAGGATGAGTAAAGTAATTGCACAAAAATTAGTTCCTGCAGTTCACACACTGATGCTATTGATGGAATATTAAACCCTGAAATGAGCATAGGCTGTGTCACAGATTAGATGCAAAGGAATAAAAAGAAAAATGCTATGAATAAAATGTAACTTACTTAGATTGCTATAATCACCACAAATGCACAGATGCCAGTATGAGCATTTTTGATTACATAGTATGTTAAGTTTTTTTTTTCTCGTCAGACTAGCATTTATGCAAGTAAAATTGCTTTTGCTATTCATCTGTCACACTCCTATTTTAAGCATATTTTCTACTTACTTTTAAGCATATTTTCTACTTGCCAGAAAAGAGATTGCACATAGTATGGATAAAAGAGATGTACCCTTGGGCTGCAGACTCAGCCAGACCTTCTTTGCAGCTGGAGCTATACAATCTGAAGGTTAATGAATAGTTTATGTGAGCACTAGGGAACAAACAAAGTGTTTATGAACCAGGCAAAAAAAGAAAAAAGCTTGGTATGCATACGCATATTTTGCTCACCTTTCAGAAGTTTATGCAGTATTTTTATTACTGTGTACATAAATAAGAAAGTTTACATTTTCAGAGCAGCAGCATGGAATACATACTCACATCCCACTTATGACAGCCATGTAATCTGCATGTGACAAAAAATGTGAAACCCAGATATGAACAAGAGCACTTGTCAAATATAATAACATTACATGCTCAAACTAACTTAATCCAATAAGCTATATAAACAGCTAGAGCTTCACTTTTTGAAAATGATCACCATTCTTAGAAAGGTAGAGTGCATAGTGACAATCAAATAAGGTTAAAGAAAATCATTGACAAGGAGCAGGACTGTTCAATTCTTTGCACAACCCTGAAAAAATATGGAGAGAAAGACTAAAGACTAAGGAATGCATTTTTCAGTTCCTAAATACTTCAGACCAGTTGGGGGCAGCAGGGTCTCATTTGTTATACATGGGCCCTGTTATATCTTAGGGTAATCTCCTATAGGGGTTACAGGGTCAGCAGGCGCTGCTGTGGGGAGCTTTAATCTAGTGTCTTTCCTTAGTCTTGCAGAGCCAGACATATAAAACATATATCTGGAGACAATCATGAGTGAATTTAGTTTAAAAATGGACTAGAACAATTAGATAGCACACTTAGTTTGAAATTCCTAAACCACTCCAACATCTCATGAAGGTGGAGCTCAGAGAAGTCGCAGCTATTTGAACAGCAAAGAGTAACAGTACACTTGTTAACCTGGTCTGTGAAACTGAGCTTGTGATCACAATGGATAAGCCTTCTATTGCTTCAAGTTTAGTGAAAAATACCCCTTTTAGATAGATAGATAGATAGATAGATAGATAGATAGATAGATAGATAGATAGATAGATAGAGATAGATAGATAGATAGATAGATAGATAGATATAGATAGATAGATACTTTATTAATCCCAGGGGGAAATTCACATACTCCAGCAGCAGCATACGGATAAAGAAAATATTAAAGAGTGATAACAATGCAGGTATACAGACAGACAATAACTTTGAATAATGTTAACGTGTACCCCCCGTGGAACTGTGGAATCGAAGAGTCACATAGTGTGGGGGAGGAACGATCTCCTCAGTCTGTCAGTGGAGCAGGACAGTGACAGCAGTCTGTCGCTGAAGCTGCTCCTCTGTCTGGAGATGATACTGTTTAGTGGATGCAGTGGATTCTCCATGATTGACAGGAGCCTGCTCAGTGCCCGTCGCTCTGCCACGGATGTCAAACTGTCTAGCTCCATGCCTACTATAGAGCCTGCCTTCCTCACCAGTTTGTCCAGGCATGAGGCGTCCCTCTTCTTTATGCTGCCTCCCCAGCACACCACAGTGTAGAAGAGGGCACTCGCCACAACCGTCTGATGGAACATCTGCAGCATCTTATTGCAGATATTGAAGGACGCCAGCCTTCTAAGGAAGTATAGTCGGCTCTGTCCTTTCTTACACAGAGCATCAGTATTGGCAGTCCAGTCCAATTCATCATCCAGCTGCACTCCCAGGTATTTATAGGTCTGCACCCTCTGCACACAGTCACCTCTGATGATCATGGGGTCCATGAGGGGTCTGGGCCTCCTAAAATTCATCACCAGCTCCTTGGTTTTGCTGGTGTTCAGGTGTAGGTGGTTTGAGTCGCACCATTTAACAAACTCCTTGATTAGGTCCCTATACTCCTCCTGCCCACTCCTGATGCAGCCCACAATAGCAGTGTCATCAGCGAACTTTTGCACGTGGCAGGACTCCGAGTTGTATTGGAAGTCTGATGTATATAGGCTGAACAGGACCGGAGAAAGTGCAGTCCCCTGCGACGCTCCTGTGTTGCTGACCACAATGTCAGACCTGCAGTTCCCGAGACGCACATACTGAGGTCTGTCTTTAAGATAGTCCACGATCCATGCTACCAAGTATGAATCTGCTCCCATCTCTGTCAGCTTGTCCCTATGGAGCAGAGGTTGGATGGTGTTGAAGACGCTAGAGAAGTCTAGAAACATAATTCTTACAGCACCACTGCCTCTGTCCAAATGGGAGAGGGATCGGTGTAGCATGTAGATGATGGCATCCACCCCTCCCACCTTCTCCTGGTATGTGAACTGCAGAGGGTCGAGGGCGTGACGGACCTGTGGCCTCAGGTTGGTGAAGCAGCAGCCGCTCCATGGTTTTCATCACATGCGACAGGCCTTAAGTCATTCAGCTCACTAGGATGTGATACCTTTGGGACTGGGGTGATGCAAGATGTTTTCCAAAGCCTCGGGACTCTCCCCTGTTCCAGGCTCAGGTTGAAGATGCGCTGTAGAGGACTCCCCAGCTCCAACTCACAGGCCTTCAGCAGTCGTGGCGATACTCCATCTGGACCCGCTGCTTTGCTGGCACAAAGTCTCCTCAGCTCTCTGCTTACCTGGGCTGCTGTAATTGTGGGTTGGGGTAAACTCTCACCTATGCTGGAATCAGCAGAAGGATGGGTGGAGGGTGCAGTACTCCGAGGTGAGAGTGGGTTAGGGTGGTCAAACCTGTTAAAAAAGTTGTTAAAAAGTTGTTAAAAAGTTTGCTCTCTCCACGTCTCTCTCGATGGTGGCACCCCACTTTGAGCTGCAGCCAGTGATGATCTTCATCCCATCCCACACTTCCTTCATGCTGTTATTCTGCAACTTCTGCTCCAGCTTTCTCCTGTACTGCTCCTTCGCCGCCCTCAGCTGGACTCGGAGTTCCTTCTGCACGTGCTTG